>NW_006922192.1:1232547-1244637 GCF_000298275.1 Orycteropus afer afer
TTTCACCGCTCTCCCACCTCCCCAGTTACCCTTCCCTCCCAGGGCATGGCCTCTTGTCAGGAAAGCACCTGTTCCCTTCAATGAAAACTACTTCAAAGCTGGAATCACATCTGCCTGCTAAGAGCAAACTCAGGGAGGACGCAGGGCCTTGTGGGAATAGCAAATTTTTATTAGTCACACAGGGTCACGCCACAGGGCGCCGGTCGGTCGGTGGCTACACCGTGTAAAGTATTAGAAAACCCACGAGTTACGTAGAAAACGCGAGTGACGCTGCTACAAAATGGGGCCGACGGACTGAAGAGTAACATTTCCATTGCAAATTTCTTTCGATAAAATTCTTCCCTTTATGAATTAAATACATTGAAAAAGTGAAAAATATCTACAGTCATTTAAAATGGGCACTGCCAACATATTTTAAGTTAAAAAAAATTGTCTTTCCTTTTTTGTTTTGCCTGCTTCTTCCTAAAAGAATTTTAAATATGACTTTAGTTTATTTAAAAAATACAATCAGGAAATAATTACATTCTTAATATGAAAACATTTTACAACTCACAGCCATGGGCAACTGATTCTGAATGTCTGTCATTTAAAAGTGGATGTGAAATTTTCAAGTCCCATTGTGTCAAATTAAAAAATTACTAAAAACTCCTTTGGTCCCTAAGAATTAGGATTGAATGGCAGCCTCCTGGAAAGATCTCCCATGGCAACAGCCAAAATACACACTGGAAAGGCGAGCTCTCCCAGAAGGATGTAACTGAACTCTCACACGAAACCAAGCAAGAAGCAGCTGGAGGCAGCCACATCCTGGCTGTGGAGGTCCCTGCTTTTGAAATGGTCAGACATCCCACTATGGCTTGGAGTGTTAGGTGCTCACACAGGCACCACTTGGCTCCTTCTACAATGCACATCCCATGAGTAAAAGCTACACAGCCTCCAGGTCTCAGTTTCTTTCACAGGATGAGGCCAGCCCATCATGGGCATAAAAAACAGAACACCACCACCACCACCACCACCAAAACAAAAAAGTGGCCCCCATCTTTCAAACTATGCCCTGATTCAAACCTATTTTTTTCCCCATTAAAAATATATTTTAGGGAAAAAAAAAGAGGACGAAAATAGTTTAATCTGCCCCTATTGCTGTGACGTTTATGACTTGAGGACCATCTTGTCTGCTGACTCTGACACGGTAGAGACACTTGGAAGAAGTAATTTCTAAAGATCAACTGCTACTTGATTGGAGGGTCCCAGTGTGAGCTACCAAGGCAATCTGTCACCTGCCGACTACGCCAGGTAAGGGTGACACCTTGGCAGTTGCCCCCTTTCCACTGAGGCACAAAGGGGAGGGAGGTGAGGCCTCACCCAACTTTACCTGTGGGACCTTTGGGAGGCTTCTGGTTCTAAGTCTCAGGTCAACACATAGGGAATACTGCTGGTGAGTTGGCTCTGTGCCCACACAGACCCAACATTCTCCCCCAACAGTGTGTCAACAGACTCAGCATTCTTTTCCAGGATAAGATGGGGCCTCAAATGCATGAGTGTCATCCACAACCCCAGCCTCACAGTTGTGCCCTTGAAACCTGCCCAAGAACCCAAATTGTTGTCACTGTGAAAACTGCTTTGGGTTTTGCGGAAATGGCCATGAGTCACTGTGGGGAGAGGATGATGCTGGCAGCCCCAAGGTGACACATGATGGAATGAGACTGGCTTTTCATGGATCTGATCCCAGTCCCCAGGGCTCTGGAAGGTTCTGTGCAGGAGATGACCACCCTCTTTGGATGGACAGACTCCGGCATCCTGGGATGACCTAAGCCTCCCATGGATGGCTAGAAACAGGGTGTGAGTGTAGCCCCAGGTGCAGGCCGAGCTGCTCACCTTGAACATCCCAGAATCTGAGCAAAGAGGAAGCAAGCACCATGTCTTGTGGCCGAGGCCTTGGTGGCAAAGTTGACCTTCCAACCACCCCACCAGCTTCTATGCAGAAGACTGGTGAGTGAACCGGAAAAGTGAGAAAAATACACACACGGGATTTTGAAGGTGGACGATGCCGTACCAAAACACGCTGGGAGCAGGGCTCAGAGGAAGGGCCCAGCTGCCCCATGCGGTAGCAAGAGTGACCTCCCCGCCCGCTGAGGCAGTCAGCCCCACTGCCCTGTCCTAGGCCAGTCCTTGCACTCAATTCAAGTGGGATCCCGTGGTGCTGTGGCCCACACTCAGTGACCATATGCAAAAGTATGGGGTGGCACTGGAAAGGTAATCTGATTTCTCCCAGGGGACTGTGCCATGCACAGGGGGTAAGGGGTCAAGGCTGGACTAGGCACCCCTGAGCCCAGCCACCACTGTGCTCACATCTGCCCCAGGGGCAAGAGGGGGTGCTTCCTGTGGGGCGGGTTTGGGTGGGGGAATCAAGTGGGATCACTCTGAGAATGCTGACAAGGTGTCTGTGTGTGTCTAGTATGTACAAACATAAATTACAAATTACATTTCTTGAACATATACAAATAAATAACTTATTTTGAAGCAAATGCTTTAAACTAATTTTCCGATCAAATCTAAAGAAATCAGGGCATGTCCAACGGCAACGGGGTCCAGCGACAAACACACCCCCTCCCACTCAGCCCATTTCAAACGGGCCCGTGGAAGGTCACAGCGGTCTCGGAGTTTGCCGTCCTCATTAAAAGGCCTACACTGAGGAAAGTGGATTTAAAAATCTGTTTTTTTAAAAACACAAACTAGGGACCCCAGGAGTCTGGAGGCCAAGGTCCAACTCTGGCCCCAAGCAGTGCCTGAGGGCCCCTGCCCTCCGGGTCTCCGAGGTTCATTCACAAAATGAAGACATGGCTCTGGGTGGCTCCGAGCGCCCCCTGGTGGCCCTGGCTCTCTGGCACTGACTCTTCGCAGGTCAGAGCGCCCCCAACAGGCCAGGCCCGGGCAAGGACCAGGCCGCCCGTCTGCCTCCTTGAAGAAACACTTAGAAGCCGGCCCAATTCCCCCAGGCACGGAGAACGGCCGGGCAGCAGGCCCAGCCTTCATCCCAGCAGCCACAGATGAGCTGGAGGTGGCAAAACCCTTGTGGTCTGGACTGACCCCCCACATTTGCCCCAGGGGCCTATGCAAGCTCCCACAGGTGACCAACCGCAGACAGGGAGGTCGGGCAGACCCTAAGCTCTCCCTTGGAAGCAGCAGGCTTCACAGGCGAGCAGGACACTGCTTCCTACAGAAAGACAAGCGGGTGGGCTCCTCCTGACAGGGCGCTGCCAGAAGGTCCGGCCCCTTGCCTCCGTTTGGCCTTTGTCAGCAGCACGGGAAGTTCCCCAAGTGGGGTGACTCATGACAGAGGGTCTACGGGCGGACAGCCCCCCAACTGAACTTGCTCCCAGACGGTCCACCCCCAGCTCAGGAAGACCCAAACCAGACAGCTTCTAATTCTCAGGGTCTGGAAACAAGGAGACGGCTGCCCTGCCTCCATCAGAAAAATCAGACATGGCCTCGCAGGAGCCTGGCTGTCCAGGATGCACTGGGGCGCGGGACCGGGGAGACGGGCTGTGGGCTTTCTTTACCACCAAGCCCTGAGACTGACGGGGAGAGCCTTCGGGGCAGCAGGGCCCCGTCAACGGTGCCATCGCCCTCACTGGAAAGAGCCCACGGGCACGCACCGTGGCGCAGCCTATGACTCGGTCGGCCTGCTGCCTGCCCCGCGGCCGAGGACCCCAGCACACGGCCCACCGAGAACGCTGGCTGGTCCCCTCTGCGCCTCAGACGTCTGCTCTCCCCAGAAGTGCCGGGACCCCACCCAAGGCGCTCCGACCCGGGTCCCTCACGCCCAGGGGCACACGGAGGCTCTGCGTGCTCAGAGCTGTGGACTGCAGGCAGGGGGGTGGGGGGCAGAGCGCTCCATGACACATGACCCTACATCACCACCATCCAGACCCCGCCTCCTTTCCCAGGGCCCGTCCGGGTGCCAATGGCGGCCAGGCTGCACACAAGAGCCAGGCTCCTGCGTGTGAAGCCGAGGCCGGCGCCGGGTGCTTGGGGTCCCGTGGACAGAGAAACAAGCATGTCCCCCCGGTCATCAGCATCTCTGGGGAGAAAGCTGAATGAGTTAATACAATTATTTAACACAAAATCTCTGGACTATCCTTACGTCTAAGGGCAACAATGCAAGAGAAACATTTTAAAAATGGTTTAAAAAGAGTGGCAGCTTTTCACGTCTGGGGACAAAACTGTCCAATAAAAAGAGTAATAAGAAAAAGCACAAAATGCGTCACAGCCTGGTTTCCTCGCCCGGGGCGCCTTGTGAGGGGCAGAAGGGAGGAGGGAGTGCACCTGTCCGCGCCACGGCCTCGGGGAGCCCTGGCCCTCTGTCCAGCCCACAAGGCAACGCTCGCTTGCCGGGCCCCTGTTGCAGCCGGAGTGGTGGCCACAGGGGGCTGAGCCTAATCTCTCCCTGTGAGTCCGGGTCTTTCCCGGGCTCACTGGTCCGTGGAACTCAGTCCTGGGCAGGTTGAAATTGGGTCAGGCAATCATGGGACTACCAGAAGGACGGGCCTTCTCCTCGTCTGCCCGCGACGCCTGGACAACATGTTCTCCTTCCTCCGTGGTTCGGTTGCTCACAAGGAAGCTGGAGACCAAAGGGACAAATGTGTGGTTTGGAAAGGGCACCATTTAGGCAGAAGGAACGCAAGCTCGCGGGCCGAGGCCCTGGCGTCAGGTTGCTGCCAATCCCTCGGGGGCCGCATGGCACCACTTTTGGGTGGAGCATCCTGTGTCCTGTGTCAGCGATGATGACATCGTGTGAGGGTCCGACGCCTCCCGCAGCTGCAGCCTCCGTGGCCTCCTAGGTTCCGTTCTTCAGCTCCCACTCCTAACAAAGAGAGCAAGAGGTCAGCCACACAGCATGGCAAGGGGTCTGGCGGACACGGACACAGTACCTCCCGTGACCACAGGACACAAGGAGCCGAAAGAAACCAGTTCCCAGGGAGTGGGCTCGGAACCTGGTGCCCCTGTGAGTGTCAGGGCAGAAGTGCGTGCCACACGGTTTTCAATGGCTGCTTTTTTGCAAGATCACCAGACCTTTCTTCTGAGGGACTCAGAGAGTGTGGTGTCTACACGACATTGGCAGGCACTTGGACATCATCTTCTCTTGGGCCCCAGCTACAGAGCCCACCCTGTGCACAATCACCACAGGGCCACAGCCCAGACCACAGGGGCCAGGAGATAGGCTGCACCCTGGACATGACTCTCCCTGTACAGTGGCTCAGTGGTTAAAGTGCTCAGCAGTTCACTCACCAGCCACTCCATGGGAGAAAGAAGAGCCTGTCAGCTTCCGTGAAGACTGACAGCCTTGGAGACCCTGTGGGCAGTTCCACTCTGTCCTCTAGGGGCGCTGTGGGTCAGAATGGACTCCACGGCAGTGGGTGTGGTTTGAGCTTTGCTTCCGTGAAGATTGACAGCCTTGGAGACCCTGTGGGCAGTTCCACTCTGTCCTCTAGGGGCGCTGTGGGTCAGAATGGACTCCACGGCAGTGGGTGTGGTTTGAGCTTTGCTTCCGTGAAGATTGACAGCCTTGGAGACCCTGTGGGCAGTTCCACTCTGTCCTCTAGGGGCGCTGTGGGTTGGAATCGACTCCACGGCAGTAGGTGTGGTTTGGGCTTTGCTTCCCTGAAGATTGACAGCCTAGGAAACGCTCTGGGCCCTTTGACTCTGTTGTACAGGGGCTCTATGAGTCAGAATCGACTCCGCAGCAGTGGGGTCATCTTGAGTCCTGCAGAACCTTCAAGGTCAAGGGGACTGCCACATTATACATGAGGAAGCGGAGCTTCAACAGGGCTCAGTGGCTGGTCCAGGACCCATGATGAGGCCAGAGCAGCCCACCCTCTGCCAGACCAGCCAGCGCTTCCTCCTGCAGGTGCATCTGTGGCCGGTGCCAGCCTGCCCCACCTGGTGGCTGCCGACCCCCTCTGCTTGTCCTGGGAGACCCAGCCCCAGGCTACTGACCCTCAAAGGTTTTCCCATGTCTTCCGGAGCTGAAATGGACCGGTTTTGGCCATTTTGAATCAAACAACCATAGGATCTAGTGTGCCGGGAATGCCACTGAAGAGGAATGGCGTGGCATTCATCATCACAAAAGATGTTTCAAGATCTGTCCTGAAGTACAATATTGTCAGTGATAGGATAATATCCATACACCTACAAGGAAGACTAGTTAATACAACTATTATTCAAATTTACACACCAACCACCAAAGCCAAGGATGAGGAAATTGAAGATTTTTATCAACATCTGCAGTCTGAGATTGATCAAACATGTAATCAAGATGCATTGATAATTACTGGTGATTGAAATGCAAAAGTTGGAAACAAAACAGAATCATTGAGCTGGAAAATATGGCGTCAGTGACAGAAATGACACTGGAGTTCGCACGACAGAATTTTGTGAGACCAGTAACTTATTCATTGCAAATACCTTTTTTCAACAACATAAATGGTGGCTATACTATACACATGGACCTCGCCAGATGGAGTACACAGGAATCAGACTGACTACGACCGTGGCAAGAGGTGATGGAAAAGCTCAATGTCACCGATCAAAACAAGGCCAGGAGCTGACTGTGGAACACACCATCAACTGCTCATATGCGAGTTCAACTTGATGCTGAAAACAATTAAACCAAGTCCACAAGAGCCAAAATATGGCCTTCATTGTATCCCACATGAATTTAGAGACCATCTGAAGAACAGATTTTTTAAAAAAAGTATATACAACTGTTTAATGTCAAGGACAAAGTCACACTGTTATTTGACAAAACAGAAATGGAAACGAGGGAGGAGCAGAAGGGAGGGAAAATAACCCACAGGAAGAGCGATGGTGGAAGCAGAAATGGAGGCCGTGTTCAAACACAGCTCAGAACGGTCTGTGTGGAAGGAAAGCCCCAGGGGGCACTGGACATGGGGAGGGAGAGGCTGATGGTCTGCTTCTGGCGAAGACCAGATTTGATGCATTGAACACCAAGGACTGAAAACCAATGAGTTCTGGGATGACATCAGGAACATCATGAAGAAAGCAAAAGGTCATTAAAAAGAAAGGAAAGGAAGAGAAGACCAAAATGGATGTCAGGAGAGACTCTGAAACCTGCTCTTGAGTGGAGAGGATCTAAAACAAATGGAAGAAATGACAGGTAAAAGAGCTGAACAGATTTCCAAGAGCAGCTCGAGAAGACAAAGTCAATTATAATGAAACGTGCAAAGATCTCCAGTTAGAAAACCAAAAGGGAAGAACATGCTCAGCATTTCTCAAGCTGAATGAACTGAAGAAAAAATTTAAGCCTCAAGTTGCTTAAGATTCTGTGGGCAATATGTTGAATGATGCAGGAACCATCAAAAGAAGATGGAAGGAATACACAGAGTCACTGCACCAAAAAGAACTGGTCAACTTTCAACCCTTTCAGGAGGTAGCACATGATCAAGAACCAGGAAGAAGTCAAAGCTGCATTGAAGGAATTGGTGAAAAACAGGGCTCCAGGAGGACACTATGCTGAGTGAAATAAGTCAATCACAGAAAGGCAAATATGTATTAGTTCGTTATTCAAGGAAAGGTTTATCTATGGAAGGAAATTGTCTTTGTTGGTTACCAGGGGTGGGAGGGGAATGGAGGGAACACCATTAGATAGGTAGAGACAGGTATTGATTTGGGTGAAGAGAAGGGCAATGTACTAGATGTGAGTGATCAACTTGATGGCATTGAGGAAGAAGAAGACAGAGAGAGGTGCGTGAGAGGTGCAGACACCAAGATACAGTGCTGTGTTATCAGTGAAGGCAAACACGGGGATACAGGTGGATAGATGGGTGGACAGGCTGAACTATTAGGTATGTCTGTGAAGGGGAGTGTGCCCAAGACCATGTATAAGGTTGGTAGACAATGTTTCTACATGCATATTTGTATCTCTGTAAGAATGTCCGGGTATATAGTAGAGCTGCAAGGGACATGGTTATGGTGATTTCTTGGCCACAGCCAGCTATCCAAAGGGAGTGAGTAGTTGGACCTGTGGGCTTGGGACCATGGTCACAAGGGACATCAAGCTCAACTGGCATAACACACACATAAAAACATTGTTCCACATCCTACTTTGGTGACTAGAGACTAAGATCTTAAAAGCTTGCAAGCGGCCATCTAGATGCAATGATGGGTCTCTTCTCTTCTAGAGCAAAGAAGAATGAAGAAGACCAAAGACACATGGAAACAATTAATTCAAGGGACTGGTACACCATGCAATCCTCAGCTTATATGACCATGAGACCAGAAGAACTAGATGGTGCCTGGCTACCACTGTCAACCACTCAGAGGGGGATCTGTGTAGGAGATCCTGGATGAGTGGGAGAACAATGTGGAACAAAACTCAAAATTAAAAAAAAAAAAAATGATCAGGTTTGCTGGTCTGATAGAGCCTGGTGGAACCACTGAGACTATGGCCCCTAGCTGCCCTTCAGGTCTGGAATTGAACCCACTCCTGTGGCTTCTAGACTAACAAGAGACAGGCATATGAGTGGAACATTTACCTGAGGTAGATACACTCCTTGGAGAGATCAATCATGGGAAAATAGAAGGACTGTGTAAGCACAGGGAGACAGCTCGGGGGGCAGGAGTGCATGGAGGGAAGGACACAGGGAAGAAGTAACCATGAGGAGGAAGTGAGAAGGGAGCTGTTACACTGTGGGAAATTGCAATCAATGTCACGAGACAAAGTATATGTGAGCTGCTGTGTGGAAAATGAATTTGCTCTGTAAACTTCCACCAAAATCACAATTAAAAAAAAAAATCAAGTCTGTAGTAATTGACAGGAAACCCATTGACATGTTTCAACAAGTGGATGCCCCACTGGAGGCACTCACTTGGCTATGCCATGAGATTTGGAAGACAGCTATGTGGCCAACTGACTGGAGAGATCCATATCTGTACCCATTCCAAAGAAAGGGGATCCCACGGAATGTGGAAATCATGGAACAATATCATTAATATCACAAGCAAGTAAAATCTTGCTGAAGACAATTCAAAAACGGTCATAGCAGTGTATTGACAGGGAACTTCCAGAAATGCAACCTGGATTCAGAAGAGGACGTGGAACAAACGATATTGCTAATGTCAGATGGATCTTAGCTGAAAGCAGAGACTACCAGAAACATGTCCACTTGTGTTTTATTGACTATGCAAAAGATTCAACTGTGTGGATCATGACAAATTATGGATAACACTGAGAAGGGGATTCCCAAACACTTAATTGTGCTCATGAGGAACCTGTACATAGACCAGGAGGCTGTCATTTGAACAGAACAAGGGGACACTGAATGCTTTAAAATAGGGAAGGGAGGGGGTCAGGGTTGTATCCTTTCCCCACATTTATTCAATCTATATGTTGAGCAAATAATCCAAGAAGCTGGACTATATGAAGAAGGACGTGGCATCAGGATTGGAGGAAGAATCATTAACAACCTGTGACATGCAGAAGACACAACCTTGTTGCTGAGAGTGATGATGACTTGAAGCACTGACTGATGAAGATTAAAGACTACAGTCTGCACTATGATTACACCTCATCATAAAGAAAACAGAAGTCCTCACAACTGGATGAATAAGCAGCACCATGATAAATGGAGAAAAGACTGAAGTTGTCAGAGATTTCATTTGACTTGGGTCCACAATCAACACTCACGGAAACAGCAGTCAGGGAATCAGATGACGTATGCCATCGGGCAAATCTGCTGCAAAAGACCTTTTGGAAGTGTTAAAGAGCAAAGGTTTGACTTGGAAGATTAAGCTGTGCCTGATCCAAGCCATGGTATTTCAATTGCCTCATACGCATGTGAGAGTTGGACAGTGAGGAAGGAAGACCGAAGAGGAGTTGATGCACTTGAATTGTGATGTTAGTGAAGAATGCTGACTACACCATGGGCTAGCAGAAGAGCAGACAGATCTGTCCTGGAAGAAGTCCAGCCACAATGCCCCTTGGGACTGAGGATGGTGAGAGCTGGTCTCATGTACTTCAGGTGCGCCATCAGGAGGTCCCAGTTCCTGCAGAAGGACACCATACTTGGTGAAGTGGAGGGTTGATGAAGAAGGGCAAGGCCCTCAATGAGAGGGAGTGACCGAGTGGCTGCCACGATGGGTCAAACATAGCAATGGTTGTGAAGCTGGCACGGGACCAGGCAGGGTTTCGTGCTGTTGTGTGTGAGGCGGCTGTGAGTTTGAACTTTCTGCAGAACACCTAACAGCAACAGCTGGAGAATTATAAAGTGTTATAAGACTTGTTAGGTATCCTAACTATCATAGGAAACAGAATTGTTGTGAGAATTGAAAGGTTATTGTAAGAATGATAAAGTATAATTAGAAGGTGGAATAGGGATTTTAAGGTATGACAAGAATTATAAGGTGTGACAACCACGCTTTCACTGACTGCCTCCCCCTGAGGGTCTGCACCCCCAGTCCTAACGCTGGCTGTACAGGAGACACCTCGGCCATGTTCCACCTCCCAGGACGGTGGGTGCTGATGGGCTCTGTGGCACTGAACACCCTGACATGGGCTTTGCCCTGTGGTGTGATGGGTCCTCTTCATGCGGCCCTTCTTCCCATAGTCTTATAACTGCCATCAGGTGACTGGGTGGGACTATGCAAATGAGGTGCTTGTGGCCCACCAAGGGGATTGGATAGCTTGCTAATAATGCAAATAAGGTGCATGGCACCCTTGTGGGGGTGAGACCATGCAAATAAGGTGTATGGAACCCTAACGAATGGATTGGTTGGCTTGCTATCCTACTAGGCTTCAAATGAGCCCTCCCAGAGGAGGGCAGAGAGATCTGACTATGACCAAGAAGAGATAGGAACAGAGTGTGTCTTTTGGATCCAGGGTCCCTGTGCTGGGAACCTCCTGGACTCAGGAGACAAGAGAGCTGTCAAGAGATCAAGAGACATGACAAAGATGATGAGAGACAGAGAGACCTAGTGGTAGGGGAAACGGTGGCAGAACCAGGAGACCGGCAGGAGGTGGTGCGGTGGGCGTCCTCACTCATGGAGCGAGAAGGCTGAGTGCCTTTGGGCAGAAGACTTCCTGGTGGAGTGGGTACCACTGGACACTTATCAGTGGAGCTAAAGAGCTTTGCTCGGGCAGTGCAAAGGCCAAAGGGCTGAGGGCAGAGAGAGCCCTGCCTGGGGGCACAGCTGAGAAGCTGCTGTCCTGACTGGAGAACTATGTCCTGGACTGTAACCTGTCACTTCCCTAGTAAGTCCCACCATTGTGAGGATTGTCTGTGAGCTCTGTGTGGCCTTTATAACAAATTATCGAACCCAGCAGAGGAGCACTGAGTGCTGTGGGAGCACGGCTGGTGTCAGAGTCGATAAAAGGCTGGAAGGTGGCGCCATGTCTGAGCTCTGCCGCACAGGACTCAGCCATAGGCTGTTGGTCTGGACTGTCTGTCCACCTGGTGAAGGTGGAGATGGGGGGCCCCACCCCCACATCATTTTTACTCCTGGGATCTCGCTGCTGAAGAAGGAACAGCGGCCTCAGGTCAGAGCACTGGCCGTGGAAACCACCAGAACAAACATCAGTCTCTCTGTGGACGTGGGGCCGGGGCAACACAGACAGAAGCGGGGAGGACATGGACTCGGGGTTCAGGGGGACACAAACGTGGGGAGTTGGGGGATGCAGACATAGAGGTAAGGGGCACAGGGCTGTGGGTGTCAGGGGGATGTGGACATGGGGGCCAGGAGGACACAGACATGGGGGTCAAGGGGACATGGACGTGGCAGCCAGGGGCATATGGACATAGGGGTCTGGGGCCCACAGATGTGGTGTCAGGGCGTGTGGACGTGGTGTCAGGGCGTGTGGACGTGGTGTCGGGGCATGTGGCCGTGGTGTCGGGCGTGTGGACGTGGTGTTGGGGCGTGTGGCCGTGGTGTCGGGCGTGTGGACGTGGTGTCGGGGCGTGTGGCTGTGGTGTCGGGGCGTGTGGACGTGGTGTCGGGGCGTGTGGACGTGGTGTCGGGGCGTGTGGACGTGGTGTCGGGCGTGTGGACGTGGTGTCGGGGCGTGTGGCTGTGGTGTCG
>NW_006922192.1:1244737-1245754 GCF_000298275.1 Orycteropus afer afer
GGCGTGTGGACGTGGTGTCGGGCGTGTGGACGTGGTGTCGGGGCGTGTGGCTGTGGTGTCGGGCGTGTGGCTGTGGTGTCGGGGCGTGTGGCTGTGGTGTCGGGGTGTGTGGACGTGGTGTCGGGGCGTGTGGCTGTGGTGTCCGGTGTGTGGACATGTGTCAGGCATGTGGCTGTGGTGTCGGGGTGTGTGGACGTGGTGTCGGGGCGTGTGGCTGTGGTGTCAGGCGTGTGGCTGTGGTGTCAGGCGTGTGGCTGTGGTGTACGGTGTGTGGACGTGGTGTCGGGGCGTGTGGCTGTGGTGTCGGGGTGTGTGGACGTGGTGTCGGGGCGTGTGGCTGTGGTGTCCGGTGTGTGGACACGTGTCAGGCGTGTGGCTGTGGTGTCCGGTGTGTGGACGTGGTGTCGGGGCATGTGGCCGTGGTGTCGGGCGTGTGGATGTGGTGTCGGGGCGTGTGGCTGTGGTGTCGGGGTGTGTGGACGTGGTGTCGGGGCGTGTGGCTGTGGTGTCCAGTGTGTGGCTGTGGTGTCAGGGCGTGTGGCTGTGGTGTCAGGGCGTGTGGCTGTGGTGTCCGGTGTGTGGACATGTGTCAGGCGTGTGGCTGTGGTGTCGGGGCGTGTGGCCGTGGTGTCGGGGCATGTGGCCGTGGTGTCGGGCTTGTGGACGTGGTGTCGGGGCGTGTGGCCGTGGTGTCGGGCGTGTGGCTGTGGTGTCAGGCGTGTGGACATGTGTCAGGCGTGTGGCTGTGGTGTCGGGGCATGTGGCCGTGGTGTCGGGCGTGTGGCTGTGGTGTCGGGGTGTGTGGACGTGGTGTCGGGGCGTGTGGCTGTGGTGTGCGGTGTGTGGACATGTGTCAGGCGTGTGGCTGTGGTGTCGGGGTGTGTGGACGTGGTGTCGGGGCGTGTGGCTGTGGTGTCCGGTGTGTGGACATGTGTCAGGCGTGTGGCTGTGGTGTCAGGGTGTGTGGCTGTGGTGTCCAGTGTGTGGACATGTGTCAGGCATGTGGCTGTGGTGTCG
>NW_006922192.1:1246373-1263841 GCF_000298275.1 Orycteropus afer afer
GGGGCGTGTGGCTGTGGTGTCGGGCGTTTGGCTGTGGTGTCGGGCGTGTGGCTGTGGTGTCCAGTGTGTGGACATGTGTCAGGCGTGTGGCTGTGGTGTCGGGCGTGTGGCTGTGGTGTCGGGCGTGTGCATGCGGGTGTGCTCCCACCTTGGCCTTGCGTAGCACGTGTCCTCTGCAGGGAGGGTTGCTGCTGGTGGGCTGGCGTGTCCTCAGCGCTGCGGCGCTGTTCACCGGCACGGAACCCTCGGTGTCACTCGTGTCACAGCTGGAGATGGGCGAGTTCTCCAGCGTCCGGTGCCGGAGCACGGGAGACTGTGGACAGAGAGCGAGTCTGTGTGAGGCATGGCTCCCAGGCCACTGACATTTTCGAGGCGGGAAAGTGGTTCGTTTGCAAGAAGACGTGGGTTTTGGAAGAAGGCACAGACGACACAATGACAACAGCAGCTAGCAGGTGTCCTGCCTAAGCCTCAGAGCCCCTCAGAGCTCACTGCACAGATGGGGCAACGGGAGCACGGAGCCCGGGCTGTGGTGAGCTGCTGGGCATGGCCCCAGGGGGCGACGGGAGGTTCAGTTCATGCGTGTGCACCGAGCAAGCCCTTCCGGCCATGTCCCACAGCTGCCCGTCGCCCGCCTGTGCCTGGCTCCCTCCATCTCAAAGAGCTTTTTCCTGGTCAGCTGTCCCAGCAACACCCAGGCAGCACAGCCCCAGGGAAATGATCCATGAAAGCTCAGAGCATCAGCTCGAGGGAGAGGGTGCCCATGGACCCAGGACCCTGCTGCCAGCCTTGACCTACGTCCTTGCTTTACTTGGAAACATGTTCAAAATGCAATGTCAGTGGAGGTTGGGGGTGGGACATAGTGGCTAGCAAAGGGCCAGACTAAGAACAACGGTTATTAACCTGTACCATTAGCCACCCTATGTCGGCACCCAACAGTGTCAGCTGCCTACCTATCCGCCTGTATCTATGTGCGCCGCTGCTGCCAGGTGCCGAGTTGGCTCCGACTCACAGTGACCCCTGCACAACAGGAGACCCTGCTCGGTCCTGCGCCAGCCTCCCACGCTTGAGCCCATCCCTGCAGCCCCTGGGCCTCCCCTTGTTCACTGAGCCTCTGCTTTACCAAGCAGGACGTCCTTCTCCAGGGACCGGTCCTTTCTATCTTGATATGGTCACCATCATCATCATCATCCACACCTGTGTCATCCAGACACGCACCTCGCTCACCACACCTCCATATGCACCTTCCACATTGACAGCAAATTCAACAGGCGTGCGTCACACTCATCGCCACAAAGGACTGCTCACGCCCGTCCTGACATGCAATGCTGTCAGTGATGGGATACATCCATACATCTACAGGCAAGACCAGCTGTGGCAGTGCAGTGCACGTGTCAACGTGGCTGGGCAGCTGGATGCCGTATTCCCCGTGATGAGACTGGTCATCAACTCCATGGTGGAATCTACTGGAGCAGCTGAGGGAATGCCTCAGGGATGTGGTCTGCTTCCCGTAGATAAGGAGAAGCCTTGGGGAATGGTCTCTAGCTTATGGCACACTTGGACCCTGTGTGTAGCTGAGTCATTGTTCAGCAGCTTGTCACGGTCTGCCGACCTTGGGACTTTCATGGACTTGAATTAATGACCTGTCATGTGATTTGGTAACATCAGGACTGTGCCTTTTCACTTGTCAACCTTGGGCTTGTCCGTCTCAGCAGCCAGCAGCTGTCTGAGTGAAGAAAGCCTGCAGCTTCAGTGGGCCGGGAGCAGGAGGCAGAGCTGGACCCCAAGGTTGAGGGGCTTTCATCCAGCCCCTAGAGCCTGGCACTTTGAACTTGGACTTAAAGCCTCCAAACTGTAAGAGAATAAACTCCTGTTTGTTCAAGATCCCATTGGTGATGTATCTTCTGTTGGAGCAGCACCAGGGAACCAGGACACCGGGTAGTACAACTATCCTTCAATTATCGCACCAACCAAAGCCAAAGACAAGGATATTGAAGATTTTGACCAACTTCTGCAGGCCAGACTTGATCAAATAAGAAACCAAGATGCACTGATAATCACCGTGGCCGGAATGTGCAAGATGGAAACAGAGGCGCACTGGTAGTTGGAAAACGTGGCCTTGGTGGTAGGAGCCATGCTGGAAGTCGCAGGAAGGAATCTGCAAAACCAATGACTTACTCCTTGGAAATACCTCTTTTCAAAATATAAACTGTGACTATACAAATGGATCTGGCCAGTTGGAGTACACAGGGACCAGATCAACTACCTCTGTGGAAAGAGGCGGTGGAAACACTCAGTATCTTCAGGCAAAACAAGGACAGGAGCTGCCTGCGGAACAGACCATCAACTGCTCATACGCAAGTTCAAGTTGAAGCAGAAGACAATTAAAACAAGTCCATGAGAGCCAAAATATGACCTTGAGTATATCCCACCTGAATTTAGAGACCATCTGAAGAATAGATTTGATGCAATGAACACCCAAGACCAAAGACCAGACAAGTTGAGGGATGACATCAAGAACATCATACATGAAGAAAGGAAACGGTCGTTAAAAAGACAAGAAAGGAGGAGAACAAAATGGATGTCAGAAGAGACCCTGGAACTTGCTCTCAAATGTAAAGTAGCTAAAGCCAATGGAAGAAATGGTGACGTAAAAGAGCTGAACTGAAGATTTCAAAGAGCAGCTCGAGCAGACAAAGCCAACTGTTATAATGAAATGTGCAAAGACCTGGAGTCTGAAAACCAAAAGGGAAGAACACACTTGGCATTTCTCAAGCTGAAAGAACTGAGGAAAAATTCAAGCCTCGAGTTGCAATATCGAAAGATTCTGTGGGCAAAACATTGACTGACGCAGGAAGCATCAAAAGAAGATGGAAGGAATACACAGTCACTGTGTGAAAAAGAATTGGTCGACATTCAACCATTTGAGGAGGTAGCATGTGATCAAGAACGAAGTCCAAGCTGCACTGAAGGCACTGGCAAGAAACAAGGCTCCAGGAACTGACGGAAAACCCACTGAGATGTTTCAACGAATGGACGCTGTGCTGGAGGGGCTCGTTTGTCTTTGCAAAGAAGTAAAGACAGCCATGGGGCCGACCTCCTGGAAGAGACGCATGTACGTGCCCGCTCCAAAGAAAGGGAATCCCACATAATGCGGAAATTATCAAACAATATCATTAATAACACATGCAAGCAAAATCTTGCTGAAGATAATTCAAGATCGGTTGTAGAAGTACATCCACAGGAAACTGCTGAAATGCAGGCTAGATTCAGAAGAGGAGGCGGAGTGAGGGACTTCACTGCTGATGTCAGATGGATGTTGGCTCAAAGCAGAGAATACCAGAAAGAGGTTTACTTGTGTCTTATGGACTATGCAAAAGCATTCTATTGTGTGGATCATAACAAATTATGGATAACATTAAGAAGATTGGGAATTCCAGAACACTGAATTATACTCATAAGGAACTTGTACATAGACCAGGAGGTTGTAGTTTGAACAGAACAAGGGGACACTGCATGGTAAAAATCAAGAAGGGAGTGCGTCAGGGTTGTATCCTTTCTCCACACTTATTCAATCTGTATGCTGAGCAAATAATCTGAGAAGCTGGACTATATGAAGATGAACGTGGTATCGGGATTGGAGGAAGACTCTTTAACAACCTGCGAAACACTGACGACAAAACCTTGCTTGCTGAAAGTGAAGAGGACTTAAATACTAACTGACAGAGATCCAAAGCTGCAGTCTTCAGTATGGATTGCATCTCAATATAAAGAAAAATCCTCACAACTGGACCAATGAGCAACATCATGATAAACAGGAAAGAATGAAGTTGTCATGGATTTCTTTTTATTTGGATCCACAATCAATGCCCATGGAAGTAGCAGTCAAGAAATCAAATGACATATTGCATTGGGTAAATCTGCTGCAAAAAGACATCTTTAAATTGTTAAAGAGCAAAGATGTCACTTTGAAGACTAAACTGTGTTTAAGCCAAGCCATGCTATTTTCAGGTGCCTCATACGCAGTGTGAAAGCAGGACAAGGAATAAGGAAGACCGAGAAGAACCGATGCGTCTGGGTTATGGTGCGGGGAAGGAATACTGCATACGCCGTGGAACACGGAGGAACGGGCAAATTTGTCTTCGAAGAAGTCCAGCCAGAATGCCCTAGAAGTAAGGATGGTGTGACTGTCTCAGTCCTTCCACATGTTACCAGAGGGACCATTCCCTGGAGAAGGATGTCATGTTTGGTACAGTGGAGGATCAGTGAACAAAGGGAAGGCCCTCAATGAGATGGAGGGACACAGTGGTTGTGATGATGGGTTCAAGTGTAGCAATGACTGTGAGATGGTGCAGGAGCAGACGGTGTTTCATCCCATTGTACAGGGTTGCTGTGAGGTGGAGACGACTCAACGGCACCTAACAACATCTACCTGGTCCCGCTCACCTCTCTGTGTGCATTTCTATCTGTGTCCAAGCCCATGGCTCCACCATGCAGACTGACCCATCTCCCTCACAATCTGGGTTGTAATCAACCATGTGACCTACGTCCATAGCAACTCTACCATCTACATGGACCCCACCCCCCTCATGATCTGGGCTGTAACCGTGTGACCTCGTCCACAGCAGCTCTATGATCTACATTGACCCCATCTCCCCATGATCTGGGCTGTAACCGTGTGACCTCTGTCCACAGCAGCTCTATGATCTAGAACAATCCCATCCCCCTCATGACCTGCATCTGTAAGAGCCGTACCATCCATGGAGCCCACGGGCCGCACCGACAAGTCAACCTTCAGCTGTAACCGTGTGACCTACGTCCGCATCAGTTCTACCACCTACACTGACCCCATCTCCGTCATCATCTGCATCTGTAAGAGCCGTACCATCCATGGAGCCCACGGGCCACACCGACAAGTCAATGTTCGGTTGTAACTGGAAGGTTGGCAGCTCAAACGCACCCACAGGTGCTGCAGAAGAGAGGCGTGGAGACCGCTCTGAGAACCAGCCTCTGAGAACCCTGTGGAGAGCAGCTCGACGCCCCATGTGGGTCGGCACAGGTCGGAGTCACCTCCACAGCAACTGGATTGCTCTGTTCTGGTTTACGTGCATCAATATGTATGTGCGTGTATATGTCAGTAGTCATATATGTGTGTGCATGTATACACACACGCACTTGGTGAATGACTGGGTGAACACATAGCATTCCCATGCACAACCCCTCGCAGGAGGCATCATCCTTTCACATATGTGTGTATATATGAATATGCATGTGTGTGTATATGTGTATATAGTTGTATACGTGTGTGTAGATATATGTGTATATGGCTGTCTATGTGTGTGTACATACATACGTATATAGTTGTATAGGTGCACGCGTGTATGTGTATATATTTGTGTATGTGCATGTATGCACATGTGTATATAGTTGTATAGGTGCTTGTATGTATGTGTATGTAGTTGTATATGCGTATGTACGTATATGTCTTTATAGCTGTGTATGTGTGTACATAGCTGTATGTATGTATATGTGTATACAGTTATATATGAGTATGTATATGTGTACATAGCTATATGTGTATATGTATATCGGTGTATGTGCGTGTATGTATGTGTGTATATAGCTGTATGTGTGTGTATGTATATGTGTCTACAGTTGTATATATGCTTACGTATACACATACACACACGTGTTGAATGAGTGACTGAACCTGTGAATGAGTGAACACAGAGCAGGTACATCCGTGACCCCTTGCAGCAGGCTGCACCATGATCCTATCTTCCAAACGGAGACATTCAGGCTGAGGGAAGCCAAGTTCCCCATCTGATCTCAGAACTGCTCCCCTGAACTCCGTTGACAGCCCTGAGAGGCAGAGGTGGCGTGTGGTTGCGGACGGGGCTCCCTCCCTGCTGTGTAAGTGAGCTCTCTCTCTGGCACAGGGACAGGTGAGGGGTCACCAAGGTGGATGACAGACTGTAGCATGAGGAGGAAGGGGAGTTCTCCTAGGCTGAGGGGAGGCTATCAGAGGACTGGGGAACACGGGCAGGAGAAGAGCAGTGACGTGGTGACTGGTCTACCTGTGATACAGGAGTAGCAGGTTACTGAGGCCAGCATCCACCCAGCGCCACGGGGGCACAGCGGGTCACTGAGGCCGGTGTCCACCCAGCGCCACGGGGGGGACAGCGGGTCACTGAGGCCAGCGTCCACCCAGAGCCACAGGGGGACAGCAGGTTACTGAGGCCAGCATCCACCCAGCACCACGGGGGCACAGCGAGTGGGTGACGCCGGCATCCACCCAGCGCCACAGGGGGTATAGTGGGTCACTGAGGCCAGCATCCAACCATTGCCACAGGGGGAGAGCAGGTTACCGAGGCCGGCGTCCACCCAGCGCCACAGGGGGACAGCGGTTTGGAGCAAAGGCCATGGGATGCTAGTGTTTGAGAGCCCCAGACCCTCACTGGGGCAGTGGATGTAATACACCTGACACACAGCTGGCGAGGCCTGAGGGGGCAATTCTGTGAGCGGGAGGCCTGTGCTCCTGGGACTGAGAGGCAAGCCGCGTACGGTGATAACCGTGCCTGACAATGATGTCCACCTGCTGTGCTGGGCCATGAGGACAGGCATGGCCACGCGCCTTAGCAGCCCAGCGCTGGGGGCCACTCAGCACACGGAGGCCTCGTGTGCGAACCACGTGGTGCCCCCACGCGCGTCAGAGCAGACTCCACGGGGCTTCCCGTGGCCGTGACCTCACGGACGCAGATGCTTCTCCTCCGCAGCGCCACCGTGTGGACCTGAACCTCTCACCACATGAGGCACCCAGGGCCCTTCTGAAAGGTCACGGTCATCGCAGACCTAACAGAGCACGGCCCCACCTCACATTCGTGAGTCGGAACTGAATCACGGGGGCGGGGGTTCCTGCTGGTTTGGATCAAACAACAGTCCCCATGTCGCCCGATGACACAAAGCATAGAAAACAGACTCCACTTCTCCACCACCTTAAAGATGCCGGGAAGAAAGGAGAGCCTCATTCCAGAGGGTGGGGACGGGTGACACAGGATGGGAAAGGGGTGACCTGAGGACGTGGACAGTGGTGATTTGAGGATGGGGACATGGGTGAGGTGAGAATGGGGACATGGTGATCTGAGCATGGGGACACGGGTGACGCGAGGACAGGGACACGGGTGAGGTGAGGACGGGGACACAGGTGAGGTGAGGACAGGGACATGGGTGACACGAGGACGGGGACACAGATGAAGCGAGGAAGGGGACATGGGTGAGGTGAGAATGGGGACATGGTGAGAATGGGGACATGGTGATCTGAGCATGGGGACACGGGTGACATAAGGACAGGGACATGGGTGACGTGAGGATGGGGACACGGGTGAGATGAGGATGGGGACACAGGTGATCTGAGCATGGGGACACGGGTGACACGAGGACGGGGACATGGGTGATACAAAGACATGGATACAGGAGACACAAGGATGGGGGATACAGGTGATCTGAGGACACGCGTGATGTGAGGACAGGGACACAGGTGATCTGGGGATGGGGACATGGGTGACATGAGGACAGGGATATGGGTGACTTGAGGACGGGGACACGGGTGAGGTGAGGATGGGGACATGGTGATCTGAGCATGGGGACACGGGTGACATGAGGACGGGGACACGGGTGACGCGAGGACGGGGACATGGGTGATGCAAAGACACAGATACAGGAGACACAAGGATGGGGGATACGGGTGATCTGAGGACACGCGTGATGTGAGGAGGGGGACACAGGTGATCTGGGGATGGGGACATGGGTGACGTGAGGACAGGAACACGGGTGAGGTGAGGACGGGGACACGGGTGAGGTGAGGATGGGGACACAGGTGAGGTGAGAATGGGGACACAGGTGATCTGCGCATGGGGACACGGGTGATGCGAGGACAGGGACATGGATGACGCAAGGACAGGGACACAGGTGACGCGAGGACGGGGACATGGGTAACCTGAGGTTGGGGACATGCATGATCTAAGGACAGGGACACAGGTGCTGTGAGGATGGGGACACGGGTGATCTGAAGCCACACCTGGGGCATCTGTTGAGTTCAGCTAAGGGACAGGGACTAGGGCAGCCTTGGAAGTGCCTCGGGCTGCTCCTGGGAGCACGGGCCACCCCGCCCGGGACCGCGGCACCACAGGTAGGGAGCGGGGGAAGCGTACCTGTGGACTGGAGGTCCCCGACTTGGGCTCGATGGCCAGCCCCAGGGTGACGCCTCCAGCCAGCGCCTTCCTCAGGTTCCCCCTGAGCTCGGTCAGCTCTAGCTCCAGGTTGACGCGCTCGGCCTCCTTCTGCTTACAGTCCTCCTCCAGCTTCTTCAGCTTGTCCTCCAGGGCAGCCTGCGTCTTCCCGCCTGCCAGCCCAAGACACGGCAGCCCAGCTGCTGGCGAGACGCCTGTGGTCCTGGGAGCCCCCCACCCCAACTGCAGTCTGGGCCCCCGAGCCGCGGCCCGTCTACAGAGCCCAGCTGCTCTCGAAGGGCCAAAGCCCCTCCGCGGCCCCCGCCCTTCACTGCAGCCGCAAGACTGTGGGCCCTGGATTCTCACAAACTGCTCTGGTCAACGGTCCCCTTGGAAAACAAGGGCTTTAAAGAACCCAATTCCCAGTGGGCGCTGGCCTGGCGAGTCCACGTCTCCATCCTGTCCTCTCACCAGGTACACCTCGAGGGCCCTGGCGGCCCACGGTGCGCCCTCCACTAGCAACCTGAAGGTCGGTGGTTTGAACCCTCCCAGTGGCACCATGGAAGGGAGACCTGGTAACCTGCTCCTGAAACGATGAACCAAGGGCTCCCCGTGGGGCAGTCCCGCTCCACCAGTCGGGGCGCCATGCGTCGGACTCGACGTGCAGCAGCGAGCTTTTCAGCTACGTCTAGTGGTGGCAGCTTTGCGTGCACCATCTCACGCACCCCTGTGGCCCTTACTTCATCTGAAGCTGGTTACAGCAACATCGGTGCCAGCGAACGGAGGAGGAAGCCACGTCGGCCGTCCACGCACGCGGCCTGGCTCGCGCTGGTGCCTGCGAGTCTCTTTTTCGAGGCCAGAAGCACCTCCCCCTCCCGTGGCGTCACTGGCAATGACGCGGGAGGGAGGCCCGCTTCTGTCCCTTGGAACACAACCCTCTGCACCTTCCCTGCCTTGAGTCTGATCCCGCTCAGCACCGCAGGCTCGCATCACCCCTGCCTGCTGTCGTGGGGCCTCCCTGACCTCCAGCCCACGCCTCCCCCGTTGTTTAAGTCCAAGGGTGCACCTTCATCATCACCGGCAGAGTCCGGAAGACACAGCCATTCCTGGGGGCCCACTGTCCACCCAGGGCCCAGCCCTGCCGCCCGCACCTTCCCACCCCTCCCTGCCGCTCCCAGGTGAGCATAACCCATCAGGGCCAAGGCGCCCATCTCCAGGGCAGGTCAGGGCCGAGGGCCAGCTGGCAGGAATGGCCGAGCCAGGCCCAGGGCACTGCTCTGGCTGCGGACAGAGTTTCCCAACCACTGTGCCTTGACTCTGAGCTCCCCTTGGTGGGGAGGTGCCCCACTTACCTGGCTCTTCCCTGACCCCTTCTAAGACCCAGGCCCCCTCTCGTCTGCCCAGTCCCTTCTCAAAGGGGCTTCCACCCATCGGGGCCCTCATCTCTGTGCCTCCGAAGGTCCTCCCTTCCTGGGCTGCCCTGCTCAGCAACCTGCTGCCTCATCTCACCTGGTGACCAGAAACTCTGGAGAGCCACGCGCAGGGGACGGGTCAGCACCCGCGGTCGGTCGGACGGCTCCCCCAGCCCCAGCCTCCCTCGGTGGCCTCCCCACTCGCCCCATCGCAGACCCCCTGGGCTGGCCAGCGACCCCATCAGAGCCCCAGCAGCACCCTGTGGAGTGGCCTCACCCAACCGACAACCCCCGAGAGCTGCAGCTCCTTGGGGCAGAGCAGAGGAAACCTAGCTGCAGACCTGAGCCGGCGCCCAGTGCCCAGGCCGCCGCCCGCCCACCTGCGTTGGCGTCGATGGCGGCCCGCAGGTCCTTCCTCTCCTTGCGGAGCTGGGCCAGCCTGTTGCGGAGGGCCTCCTTCCTCTTCAGCAGCTCCTCCTCTTTGGTCTGCAGACGCTTGGCGTCCGCCTCCACCCGGTTCTTGCCGTATTTGTACTGGTCAGCGTCTTTCACACGAGACAAAACAGAGACGGAAGAAACAGGTTTAACCGAGCAGGTGAGAGGGTTTTCCCTGCCGACTCAGACAAACCACCGCAACGCTAGTTATATTGTGAATTCAACAAAAAAAAGAACAGGGCTGGAGTAGAAAAGTGCTCACTTCAAATCCCCCAAAATTCTCTGAATCAAAAGTGAACAAACTGAGCAAAGCAACCAGAGTGTGGACTCCGCTGCTTGAGGCGGCCCATCTCACGACGGCCAAACAGTGGGGACAACCCACGTGTCCACTGGCAGGTGATGGACACGCACAGGTGCCCCCTCGCTGAGGGGCAGGGCTGTGCGTCAGTACTGGTGGAACTCGTGGAGAACGTCACCAGCGTCAGGGGTGCTCCTGCAGACGCGGCTGGGCTGGCGACCGCCCGGCCAAGTGCATTCTCCTCACAATGCAACGAGGACGGACGCCACACCTCCTGCAGGCACTCTTTGAAGCGGCTCATCGCCTCTCTTCGGGAGGCTCTGGGATCGGAAGGCACCACCAAAATGGCTGCTTGTGCACAAGACGGGGAAGGTCGCCAGCATCAGTGGAAACGTATGCTTAGAAGCGGCTCCAACGGCAGACGTGCTGTGGTGCACGCCCTGTCACAGGAAAAGTCCGCACGGCGTCTCTGGACTTGAGTGGCTTCCTCTCCACGAGGCACCCTCCTGGCATCGGACCTGCCTGCGACGCCGTTGTCAACTGCTGTTCAGGCTCAGGAGCAGCCGTCGCCCAGCACCCAGATCCCGGCCGGCAGGGACAACCCCACGGTGAGTTTGTTGAGGGAACCAACGAGTGAGTGAAGAGGCAGCAGAGGCGTATCTGAAGCCTTGCTCGGAACCCAGCTCGTCACGAGACCTGCACCACATTACTTCCCTTGCCATATCTCAGTCTCCTCATCTACAAAATGTTGTTGTTGTTGTTATGTGCCGTCGAGTTGGACCCGACTCATAGTGACCCCTCCTTGGGTTTCCGAGGCAGTATCACTACGGAAGTAGATTGCCCCATCTTCCCTCCGAGGAGTGGCTGGTGGTTTTGAACCGCCAACCTTCTGCTTAGCAGTCAAGTGCTTTAGGCACTGCATCACTAGAGATAAACCACACCCACTGCCTGGAGTCCATTCTGACCCACAGCGCCCTTCACAGATTGATTGTGAAGATTTTCCTGCTCCGTCCTCCACAGGGCAATCAGCGGCTGACTGGACCGCGTCCTCCGCGGGGCGGTCGGCGGTGGATTTTCGGACACAGACTGCCAGGCCTTTGCTCCTCGTCTTGGTCTGGAGGCCCTGCTGGAACCATCTGGTGTCACGGCCACACACCAGCGTCCGCTGACGGGTGGTGGCTGCCCATGAGGTGCTTGGCTGGGACTCGAACCCAGGTCTCTCACACGGCAGACGGGGATCCTGCCCCGGACCAGCACTGCCCCTCAGATTGGTCATCAGGGGCTGTCGAGGGGACTCCGACTCACGGTGACCTCACGTGGTGCAGGGCAGGCCGGTGCCCCCTCAGGGCTTTCCTCAGCTTTTAGAGGCACGTCACCAGGTTTGTCTTCCCAGGAGCCTCTGGGGGGTTTGAACTGCCAGCCTTTCGGCTAGAGGGCGGGCGCTTGACGGTCTGCACCACCAGAGACTCCACTTCAAACGGAGACACGGGCTGACCTAAAGCATCTAACGCTATGGTGCCAGGGAGACAGCAGACACTCATGGTGGCCCTTACCCTCGCTGACTGCTCAGCACTGACCAAATCCCCTCACTGACCCCTCGCTGACCACTCAGCGTCGACCAACTGCCCTCACTGGCCCCTCAGAGTCGGACTGACTCCCCTCACCGGCCCCTCAGAGTCGGCCCCTCGGTGACCTCTCCGCGCTGACGGGGAGCCACTTGCAGCGTCCCTCCTAAGCGCTGAGTTTCCCGCCTGGTGCAGTGCACAGCCCTGTGGTCCCAACGACGCCCTGCACTTAGGACGGCAGGCCTGACCCATCTGTCCCCATCAACCTCCCCATCGCTAACAGGAAAGCACAACCCCGACTTTCTGGTTGGCAGCTGAGCGCTTTAACCATAGTGCCACCAGGGTTCCTCAAGGAACATCACGCAGGACAACACGAGGGACAGGGTGCTCTGAGCCACAGGCCCTGCAGGGGTAACCGCTCCTGGTACGTCCTCTGTCTCTGGTGCAGGGAAGGACGGCTGTCCCCCACCCCCTCACCCACAGCCTCCACAAGCACCGGGGGTCTGCATCCCCATCCGTCTCGGGGGTTCCTCCAGAGGAGCAAAACCAGCACAGCGTGTGTGTAAGTGTACGTCCAGGGCTGCGCCAAGGACCTGGCTCACAGTGCAGGGCTGGCACGTCCCACATCCAGGGGCAGGTGGCAGGCTGCAGGCTGCTCCTGACTCTGGCGGTCACGGACAACAGCCCACAAACTGGGGGTCAGACAGCTGCTGGCTCACGTCCCACGAACTGGGGGTCGGGGACTCAGACGCAGGCTGGGCAGAGGGTGAGCGCCACACACACACCGTGGAGGCCCGGGACCTCCACAGACGCTGCGGGCAGGCCACGCCCCCACGGAGCCGGACTGGCCCCCGCGTCAGTGCGTTAGGCGCGAGCACCCACTCCAGTGTCTGCTCACCGAGTCACAGCCTCGCCGGCCGGCACACAACCTCACTGCCACGCTGCCCAGTGAGGGGGCAGGGTCCGGAGAGCTCACGCGGCGTGACGGGATCACCAGGCGGATCAGGAACAGCCCTGCGTCTCCTGCCCCAAACCCAGGCCACCTGCACTGACAGCCGCCTTGAGGGTTACGTGTCTGTGACCCTGCTTGGGGCGGCGGTGGCTTCGTGTACAATGCTCATCTTCCGCGCAGAGACCCTGCTTCGAGTCCCGGCCAGCACACCTTGTGCACCGCTTCCCGCGGTCCGTCCGCGGAGGCCTGAGCGTGCCTGGGTTTCCTCAGGGCTCCCAGCTGAGACCAGGGAGAAGGGCTGGGCATCTCTGCCCCACCTCAGCCCCTGAAAAGCCAACGGTCATGACTGTCCGATCCTCAGGCCATCGTGGGATGGCGTGGCACCAGGCGGTGCCCTTGTGTGTGGGGTCGCGGGACTTGGGGAGCAACTGGGTGGCCACCACAGCCACCACCACCATCAGTTCTACAGCCAAGGGATGAGTTCTGTCTCCTTAGCTGCACGTTCACCACAACCGTTAGAAACCACCCCTTCTTCACTGAGGACGGAAGGGGGATGACGCAGAAAGGCCCTTCTCCACCGGCTCCGCGCCCGGTACCCTCCACCTCAGCCGATGAGGCGAGAGGCCGGCTCCTCCAGCCCCATCTGCAGATGCCCTGAAGGGGCAGCCGGGAGACCCCGGCCCACTTACTGGAAGACGTCCGCTTCACTCCAGCCGCCGAGTCGGCCCTCTTCTGCTGGCCGCTCAGGGCCTTCCCCTTCCCTGGGATCCCGTTCGATGCCACTGGGGGTTTTTTACCCTTGAGCTGCGGAAACAAACAGATGAGAAAATTAGAAACCAACCAAACCTGGGACAGCTCTTCAGTGTAAATTGTTTGGCGTCTGACTCTTTCAGGTAAAATCTCTCGTAGAAACAAGGGTCGAAGAAAAACGACTTGGCTTCCAACGTTACACCAGTGTGATTTTCTTGGCATCGCCAAGAAGGTTCTAGAAACAAGGTCAGGAGCACACGGCGGTGTCCAGAACGCCTTTAGCTGGAATGTTACAGAAATCACGGACCTCTCTTGTGAGAGCAGGAAGACTAATCAGGGACCTGGCCCTGGTGCTGGCGACCCAAGGCTGCTCGGAACAATCACCACCCGCCTGTGTCGCTGAGGGTCACTGGCTTCCATTCCTGGGGTAAGCGCTGCATGGGGTGGGGGACTGGACGGGCAGCTCTCTGCCCCGAGGGGACCCTGCTCTGTGGCTCGTGGACAGGGGGCTGGAGAAGCTGGTTCAGAGACTGGGAAGGAAATGCCGTGGAACCTCAGGTGCTCGCAACACCAAGCACAGCCCTGGTCTCTGGCTGCTGGAAACCAGTGGCGGCGGCACTCGGTGGAGCCACGGGGCATGAACTTCACCGTGGGATGAATTCAGCCTGACGGCCGAGCCTCAGCGGTTCTGTTTCCTGTTAAGCTGTATCCTCCTGCTGTCGGCCGGGGTGGGAGTGGGAAGGCAGAGCTAGCTTCAGATTCTGGCTCCACAGTCAGAAGGACCCAAAACTACTGCCCTGAGGAAAGTGTCAAGCCTTAAACCAAAACTATCCCATGAAGTCATCTTTAAACCCAAGCCAAACCACACCCACTGCCGTGGAGTCCATTCCGACCCACAGCGCCCCTAGAGGACAGAGTGGAACTGCCCACAGGGCCTCCAAGGCTGTGATCTTTACAGAAGCCGACTGACTGCCTCTTCTTTCTGCTGCAGAGCAGCGGCTGGTGGGTTTGAACGGCCGACCTTCTGGTTAGCAGTGAATGCTGTGCCCAGGGCTCCTGCTCTGAAGGCCTGAGACGGTGCCCTGCGCACCGCGTGCTCCACCCAAGTTACTGCTGCAATGAAAGGTGGGTAACCGCACACACAGCTGCCCTTGGCAGGGAGCACGCACCCTGTGGTCTCAACAGTGCTCATGGGGGTGCTCAGAGAAGACAGAAGGGGTAGATTCACCCCAGGCTCACCCCTGACGCCGCCATGGCTGGGCCCTGGCTCACGGAAGCCAGTCCTCCAGGGACAGGAGCTACACAGCTGTCCTTACAAATAAAAACATCCCCAAAGAAAACTGCAGACAAAACCCATGGGATTGTTGATGAAAACCACAGGCTGGGAAGTGCCACTTCCAGCCACTCTCCCTGGAAGTCAGGGGTTGTACTGGCGTTTGTTCTTCTCCTGATGAACAGGACAGCTTGTTGGCTGTCAACCCAAAATGGACGGAAACATGGCCAGTGGGTGCATTCATTGTGTGCGAGGACAATGTTCTTACCTGGGGTGCTCAGATGTTTCAGCGAAGCCTGGAAACAGCTCTGAGCATGAAAACATGGAACACAAATCGAGGGTGACGTGGAAATGTCGCTGTGGGGTGGAGTGACACCGGTGGTGTGGGGTGACAATGGGCGGCATGGGGTGTGGGATGACGGGTGGTGTGGGGAGTGGACAACAGGTGTTTATCATTCAGGGAGAATCCGAAATGCTGTATCATCTGGAGCCCTGGTGGCACAGTGGCTAAAGCACTCAGATGCCAACCAAAAAGGTCAACAGTTTGAACCTGCCAGCTGCTCCACAAGAGAAAGGTGAGGCAGTCGGCTTCCATAAAGATCGACAGCCTTGGAGACCCTGTGGGCAGTTCCACTCTGTCCTCTAGGGGCGCTGTGGGTCAGAATGGACTCCAGGCAGTGGGTGTGGTTTGGGCTTTGCTTCCGTGAAGACTGACAGCCTTGGAGACCCTGTGGGCAGTTCCACTCTGTCCTCTAGGGGCGCTGTCGGTCAGAATGGACTCCATGCAGTGGGGCATTTGGCTATTCACTAACTCCTGAGTTCTGGGGAGCAGGGCCACTTTCACACTCACTATGGAGTTCATTGGTGGCTCAATCAACCATCCTGTTTAAAGAACCAAATTCCTATTTAAAGAACCAAAAGCAACTCTTTGGGGTGGCTGTTCCTCATTTACATACAATGACCTGCATAGAATGACATCTGCATACAGTCAAGAGCCTTCAGTTGAGGAAGAAAAGTCTGAGAAGCTGTGCTGTCCCTGCCTCTTTAAAACCTCTGGCTTCCCTGGGGTGCTCCAGGAGATGCCCCGGAATTTCCCCAGGTTCCTGCTTTCCTTGGGAGCTCCAAGAGACGCCAGGGAGCTCTCCCCAGGGTTTGGACACCCCTCGCTCCATGCTAACCCAGTGGGGACAGCGTCCATAAATGGCATCCTAGTACAGAAAAACAAGCACTTCTCCCCGGACAAGTCCGTTAGGACGCTGGTGACTCTGTTATCAGTGCCAAGCTCTCCAACGTGATAGAACCTGTTACGACATGACAGAGCATTCCAGAACAAAATGCGGTACCTGGGAGCTGGGCCCGAGAGGCGCCCTCCCCAGAGAAGAGGTGTTAGTGAGAGACTGGGGGTTGGACAGACTGGGCGAGGCAGGACATTTGTAATGGTTAGAAGACAGTTTGTCAGCAGACGCCCGAGAGGCCCTCCTCTCAACGGGCGGGCAGCGTGCAAAGATTTTCGGAGACGGCAAGTTATCGTACAGGCCCAAGTTATCGTAAAGCGTCTCTTCTCCCGAGCTTCTGCTACGGGCAGCAGGAAGGCTGTCCTCAGGGTCCCACTGCAATACATAGAGCTGGGATGTTAGTTACACAGAGAGCACAGACCTCAAACATCGCCAAACCCCCACCCCCTGCTGCCGCCCGGTCGGCTCAGAGTCCTGCTGACCCCGCGTGCGACAGCCGACAGCTGCCCCTAAGGGCTCTCTTGACCGTCATCTGTAAGGAGCCTTGGTGGGGCAACGATCAAGTGCCTGGCTGGTGACAGGTTGGCAGTTCAAACCCACGCAGGGGCTCCATGGGGGACAGAGGTAGTGAGGACAGCCCAGGAAGCCGGTGGGGGGCTTCTGCTGTAGGAGGGCGGAATGGATTCAATGGCACACGGCATCGGCCGTGCCACCAACACCACCTGCCGTTACAGAAGCCGGTGGCCGGGCCTCTCTCCCGCGGCACTGCTGGCTGAGTTCGAACTACCAACCTCAGGTCGGCAGTTGACTGCAAACCGTGAGCCCCACCTGGGATGCTTACCATCCTCCCCTAAGTGTCACCAATGAAATACATGCAGAAAGGGCTGGAGTGGCTGACAAACCTCTCAGACACATTTCAAGTGTCACCGCTCATGGCATTTTTGTTTTGCTTTGTTTTTTAAAGCAGGGAAAAATATCGGTTTGACTTTTCCCCGTTGGAGAACCAGGAAGGACAGTGCTTTAGCAATCACCACGTGACAGAACATTCTAGAACGACATGCTGTACCTGGGAGCTAGCCTGAGACGCCCTCCCCGTGGATGAAGTGTCAGTGACCGACGGAGGGGAGGACAGGGTGGCTGTGGGAGCAATGCAGCGGCAGCCAGAAAGGAGAGCCCGAGACTGCAGGGCCCGTGAGCAGAGGGCAGAGCCCTGCGCCTCGGCAGGCGGCCCTCAGGCAGTGCCAGCGGTCACCTCAGCGCTTGGCGCTATCGATGCATTAGTCCTCACAGCAACTGTGGGAGTGGGAGTGGGTGAAGGTGCGG
>NW_006922192.1:1264028-1289675 GCF_000298275.1 Orycteropus afer afer
GTGGAGCCAACCCCAACTCCTGGTGACCCTGTGGGTCAGGGCAGAACGGGGTCCTCGCAGTTTCCCACGCTGGCCTTTCAGAACTCAATGAGGCCTTCCTTCCAAAGCCCCCCGGGGTGGACTCAAACCCCGCACCTTCCAGGGAACAGCCGAGCACATTCACTGTACCCCCAGGACCTTTCCGCCAAGGACCAAAACGGTGACAAGCTGTCTCAAGAGGCAGACAAGTTTCAAAAGCTGCCACCGAAGCCTAAATTAAAATCCCCAGCCGCTGACCCGCTGGATGCCTGGGGCTGTAAAGGTCTTTGTAAATCACCGAGCCCTTCGGAACAGGGTGTATTCATTCACGCATTCTGCTGGCGGGGCCCTATTTTTATGTGCCTCTAGTAGGGTTTTCTTCTGGCCCTGTAATTACAGCCTTCTGTTACAAAAATAGCAAGGGTCGAAAACTCCCTAGGGGAATTGTCTGCAAGTCTTTGCAGTCAGATCAGTGGGGCTATTTTTATGATGCTGGGGCCCCACCTGCAACCTAAAATAATGGTCTGGATATACTCGGAGAGGCACGGGGACCGGCTACACTCGGGGAGGCCACGGGGACCCGGATAGCCTCGGGGAGGGCACAGGGACCCGGCTACACCCGGGGAGGCCACGGGGACAACCAATCACTCTCTGAGATACTGGAGGTCACGCGGAAACAGAAAGCCGCCTGTGGGGCCCGCAGAGGACTGCAGATCTAAAGTGTGCGTGCACGTGTGTGTGAGGGACAAGACCGTGGTGAGAGCCACGGCACCTGGGTTTTCCGTGGGGACCGCAGAATGGGCCAAAGCTACCGAAGCCCAAACTCGTGGCTGGGCTGTCAGACATCGGGCCAGTCGGCCTTCAGAAAGATTGACTTTAGGGAACCTGGAAACCAAGCCGTCAGTAGAGAGACAGCTGCTCAGGGACCAGCAGGAACCGGAAGAGCTTAAAGGCGGACAAGTCGGCCAGCAGAGCTGCATGCCCTGCGCACACGCGCCTGCGCTGAGGCCGCAGCCCCTGACGGCGCTCAGCCAGGCTTTCCGGACGACCGCCCCCCTTCGGAAGGGCGGATGGTCCTTCTAACGTGGCTTGAGCTGTGAGTGAGCTGAGACCCCTCCCGGGGAGCCTGGGCCACTCCCAAGCTGAGCTCTGAGGGTTAGTACTGGCGTCTCCACCAGCATTGGCCAGGCCCAGAAACGGTACGTAGAATACCCTGAAGGTCTCCTTCCAAAAGTCAGATCAAGGAATCTCCACGGCTCACAACAAACGTCCAATGGGACGCAGCCGCGCCCTCGGGACGCAGCTGGCGCGAGCATCAGCCAATGGGACGGAGCCACGCCCATAGGCATGCCCCTGGCGCGGGTGACAGCCAATGGGACGCAGCCGGCGCGAGCATCAGCCAATGGGACGCAGCCACGCCCATGGGCATGCCCCTGGCGCGGGTTCCAGCCAATGGGACGCAGCCCTGCCTTCTGTCACGCAGCTGGCGCGGGATGGGCAACGTTCCCTCCTGAGGTAAGTGGGGTCGCCATGGTGAGCGTCAGATGGCTGGAGGCTCAGTGACGGCGTACGTAGCCCACTGGGCGCCTTTCCAGGTTCCTGTGCAGGGTGCAGGTTCCCGCGTGTGGAGAGGACAGGGGTTAAGCGCTCGGCCGCTCACCGTCATGGCAGTAGTTTGAACCCACCCAGCGGCTCCACAGGAGAAGAGACCTGGCGCTCTGCTCCCGCGAGGACGCCCTCGCTAGCAACCCTCTGGGGCGGCTCCTCCTGTCCCGTAGGGTCATGGTGGCAGATCAGCATGGTGGGGTGACAGAGGCCTGCGCAGGGTCTGTGGGCAGGAAGGTGTGGAGACGGGTCTCCAGAGAAGCAGAGCCTGGGTCTACGACGCTCGGTCAGGAGAAGCCCCGAGAAAGTGCAGGGATGGACTTCGCCCCGGCCCCCCGCGCTCCGAAGCCCCGCCCCCCGCTCTCCGTGGGGTCCGGGGGCGCAGAGAGCGAGGCCTCCCGGCTTCTGGTGGAGGGACTGCAGGCGGCCCTAGCCATCCCGACCGGACATGCAGGTCCACGATGGGACGCGACGCTGCCATGGGGTAGGCAGGCGTGGCCCCTGGAGCTCAAGGCACCAGGTCTCCGTGTGCCCTCCCCCACCCCCACCTCCTGTCCGGGACCTGGTCCAAGGACAAGACTGGGTCTGACACGTCCCTTGTGCGGAGAACCCAGCAGAGGTGGGAGGGACGGGGTGTGAAGAGAGGGGCCGGACGGAGGGACAGAGGGCGGGGTGGAGAGGGACGAGCTCAGAGGAGGTGCGGGGAGAAAAGGCCGCTTCAGGGTCCAGCCAGGAGGCCCTGGGCAGGACGTGGCCCAGCCGCACAGCCCGGATCCTGACTAACTGGTCCCCATGCTGGCCCAGGTTCAAGTGCTGACATCCCGGGCTCTGGGGGTCCCTCCCCACCTCCCTTTCAGGGAGGCTTGTCTGCTGGCTCTGCCCAGGCAGCTGGGGTGTCAGGTTGGTGGGGGTCACACATCAGCCCACAGGAGAAGAGAATGGGGGAGCAAGTGGGTGAGGGTGACAGTATACTCCGTCGCCTCTAAAGGCATCTTAACGTTGTATTGTACGCCCTGGAGTGGATTCCACCCCACAGCGACCCCACGTGACACAGCCCAACCGCCCATGGGGTTCCGAGGCTGTCCTTGGAGCAGGTCACTTTCTCCTGAGGAGCGGCCAGTGGGTTTGAACTGCCAGCCTCTGGGGTAGCAGCTTGCGCTTAACCACTGCGTATCTCTGCACAGGTGCTAACTGCAGACGCATCTCATCCTGGCCAGGACACCCACTGTTCTGTGCCCCCTCCCTTCAACCTGCTGACGTGCGGACCTTCGTCTTGTGGATGCCAGGACCGGGCCCAGCTGCTGGCCAGAGGAGAAGTACCACAAACAGGTGAGAGGCTGACACACAGATGCAGTGAACAGGCGCGGACGGATGAGTTCCACTAACTGCATACAAGACTCAAAACACTGCGAGCAAATCGGAACCTGAGTCTGACAGCCCCTGAAGCCGGTGCTGATACGAAGGCCCCGCAGCTGGTCTCCGAGTCAGCTGAAAACCAGCACCCCTTGGTGGCGCGGGGACCCAACTGCTGGCCACCCCACATGTGTCAGAGCCGGGCTGTGCTCCACAGGGCCTGACATTTTGGAATCCGATCCCAGGCCTTCCTCCTGTGTCACCCCGAGGTGGACTAGAATCACCAGTCTGTGCATGTGGCGGCCGAGCGCCTTCTCCGGCCCCTCCCAGGGGCTGTGGCTGCTTCTCAATGGACAGATAACCCCGACTACTGAACACCTAGCACCGGGAGAGTCTAGGGTCTGCGGTAGGGTCACAGCCTTGTAGAGAGCCGTCCCCTAGCTGCCCCACCCTGGGGATACCCGTGCATCAGTAATTCACACTGGATGGGGTTGTGACCTGAGTTACAGACCTGAGTGTGTTACTGGCCAGTCAGTCTCTTGCAGTGTGCTGACATGTTTAACAAAAGGCAGACCGTCTCCCAGTGTGAATCACCCCTGGTCCCGGGGCAGCGTGTCCTAGCTGGGAACTCAGGGTGCAGTGGGGCGTTCAGCTTGTCTCAAAGCATTAGAGCAGTGGCAGCTGCCTCGTGTCGTCTGGCTGGGAAGTCGGGCTTTAGAGGACAGCACAGTCAGCTGGCCTGCCTCGGGGCCGGCCAGTCGCTGCCTCTCAGTGGGGGTCACTTACCGAGCCATTGGTGCATGGGACATCATCATAGTGCAGGGTGGTCCCGCTGGGGTGCGCGTAGCCGTTGGCGACACTGCCGAGGTAGGGGTTGACGGAGATCCCCCGTCTGCTCATGAAACTGAAAGACACCGAGTTACTGCCTGCTTTCCCAGCCACCCCTCCCATGGTGATGACAGTGCCCAGGCCCTTCTGCGGAGCGGGACCTACAATGAACAGACTGGGGTGGATGCCTCCCCACAGGGACAACGGGGGCCTCTGTGGAATGTCATGTCAGAAAGGGGAGGCTGGCAGCTGCTTGGTCTCCTGGGAGGAGCCTGGTGGTGCAGTGGGTAAGTGCTTGGCTGTTAACCGAGGGGTTGGTGGTTTGCACTCACCCAGCAGCTCTGTGGGCGAGGAGACCTTGCCCTCTGCTCCCATAAACATGACAGCCGAGGAGACTCCATGGGGCAGCTCCCTGTCACGGGGTCACTTGGAATTGACTCAACAGCACCAACAGCCTCCCAGGGCTGCCGCCACCAAAAAAATCCTACAAGTGGTGGCTTTAAGGACAGGGACGCAGGACTCAACAGTGGACGCTGGAGTCCGAACCGGGCCATTTGGCACCTCCTCACGGGGAGCCCGGGTGCACCAGGGCCCGCAGAGAGATCTTTGCTAGGTGTCTGTTGTCCCTGAGTGTGTGCGTGTGCATGTGTGTGCAGGTGCAAATGTACGCATGCGTGATGTGCCCATGTGTGCACGTGTGTGTTTCCATGTCTGTTTTTTGGTTTTGTGAGACACCACTCAGAAGTGACTGGGTTTGGGACCCACCCAGCTCTGGTAGGACCTCATTAGTTACACTGGTAACATCTGCAAAGAAAGACCCCCAGGGTCTCATTCAAAGGTACGGGGTGAGGGCATCAGTGTTTTTGGGCAACGTGATCCACTGCACCCATCGTCCTCCTGTGGAGCAGTGGCCAGGACTGGTGACAGGTCCTTGGCACACAGAGCAATGGCGGGCACATGACAGGTACTTGATATATGACACCGGGTTTTATCATCATTGTCCATCAGTAACCTTATGGTGGCGCATAGCCATGCCCCGTGTGCCTGAATCGTCTTAAGCCGCTTTTCCACCACAGCAGAGCTTGCCACGTGACAGGCGGGCAGTCGCAGAGCTGAAATTCATGTGGCCGGCTCTCTTACAGAGGAAGTCCACGGACCCTGGTCCGTAAGCTCCTGAACACTCACTGGACACTAACTCCTGGGTTCTCAGGGTTCAACTCAGGAGGCACTGGGGCTCAGACCAGGGGGAAAGACCTGGCCGCTGCTTCCAAAATCAGCCCATGGAAACTGTCAGGATCTCAGTGGTCCACCGTCACTGACCACGGGAACGGTGCAGACTGGACGGACAGTGTTTCACTCTGTTGTGCGCAGCTCACCGACAGTGAAGGCCGGCTCCATGGCACGTGACAGCAGTGGTCCCTCAGCCTCAGCGCAGCCACCCTCCACAGCTCCAGATGAACCGTGCTGGCCAGAACCAACACCATCTGCACCAAACCTCCCAGGGCTTCCAGCCAATGTGCTGAGCCCGCCCCAAGCCCCGCTCAGCCTGCCCCACAGCCCCCAGCTCACTCCTCCAGCCGCACGGGCTCCGGGACTCTTCCCAGCCTCCCCTGCTGGCCTCGGGGTCTTTGCATCAGCCCCTCCATTCCTTGTGGCTCGAATGTACTTTAGTAAGAGGCCTCCGGGTCCCCTAAGACAAACAGGCCCACCCACCTGCACATTAGCCGCCCCATCCCTGCTTCCTCATGTCACCAAGCCGGTGGCATCGAGTCGGCTCCGACTCCTGGGGCTCCCATGGGCTCAGAGCAGAACTGGGCTCTGTGGGGCTCTCAGGGCTGACTTTTCAGACGCAGATCACCAGGCCTGTCTTCCAAGCCACCTTGGGTGGAGTCGAACCTCCAACTCTGTGGTCAGGTGCCGCACGGTTAAACCGTTGGGTCACCCAGGGCCTCTGAACGCCGGCCATAGTGGTTTGTCTGACGTTTCTCCCCCCGGAGGCCAGCTGCACAATGGGGACTTGGTCCCTTCTGGTCATGGCACATCTCTGGTGTCCAAGGACAGCAGCCGGGGCACAACAGTTGGTCGGCAGACATGCACCTGAACGCATAAGGACGTGCTGAGCAAGATGGGTTTGCTGGAAGGAAAACTGCAGAAGCCCACGGAGGAAGGACCTTGGATGCAGCTTCTCCCACTTGGAAGAAACCAAGACAGCCCTGAGTGCAAAAAGACGGACATTCAAAAGCATTCTGCCTCCTCTCAGCGCTTACATGTCTGTGGTGACTGAATGGAACCGGGCCCCATGGGTTCTCGGCGGCTGGTGGAATGGAACCGGGCTCCGTGCGTTCTCGGCAGCTGCTGTTTCAGTACTTTCCCAGGCCTTCCTGCAAGGTCCCTCTGTGTGGACTCTGACCTTTTGGTTAGCAGCCAAGCACGTTAACCATCTGCCCCACTCGGGGCCGCCTCCTGTGTAACCCTAAAATCACTGCCATTGAGTCAGATCCAACTGACAGTGACCAAATGAATAAAAAGAGTCACGAGAAAATTGCGAGGGGCGCCAGGGGCTGCAAACGTGCCTCTTGGACGAGCAGCCTCATGACACGGCTACCCTCCCAGGAGTGAGGGAGCGGAGGAGATGGCTTTGAGGATTACAGCCCGGCCGAGCTGGCCTGTGGGCAGCTGAGGACTTTCAAGGCGGCCACACACTGCCCTCTGCTGGGGACGAGGCAGCACCCAACGCTGCCCAGCAGTCTCCACCCAGCGGGCCTTCCCTTCCAAGCACCCCATCCTTACACCTTCCCTCCTCTCACTTCACTTTCTCTCCATCTGCATTGTTTTTTCAGTTTTTGCATTTTATTGCGATTCTTCATCTCCTCTGTCGTTTCTTAGTGCCTTTATTCTGTGGCGGCAGTTTGCTGATGCGTGGACAGTGCAGTGACAGTGCCATCCTGTCGGGAACAAGGAGGGTCCCCAGGAAGCTGCCACAAAGAACAGACCAGCATCCCGATGACGGGAAATGGCTCCTCCTGCTTAGAAATGAATGCCCGCATTCCCACTGAAACACTCACAGACGGATACGCAGGAGAAAAGCATAGGAAAGGGAAAAATACAAGGCCGACACATCCCCACTGAAAGCACGCGCTGCGCCGCGCCTGCGGGTCTGCTGTGGGTTTTCCTTTAGTCAGTAAAACAGTGAGAACAGAACCCATATAAGGTGGAGACCTGCCAGAGAAGGAAAACTCAAACTGCTTCCACTAAAGAAGCGACAGTAAAGCGGTGAGCGGTCCTGTCACCGGAGGAAGGAACACGAGGCCGTCCTGTGGCGCGCCGGCTCTCACAGGTTCCGCTGTAGTTCACAGTGGTGAGAATGGCTTGCTGTGGAGTCTGACCCTTCCTCCGAGGTCATGAGGGGGAGCCACCATCATCATCATCAGCCCAGGCTGACTCCCGGGAGACAGAGCTCAGATGTGCAGCCACCCTCCAACTTTTTACCGATTCTGATGCTGGCCGTCCCTCCCATGGCCTCTTCACTCCTCTGCTGGCTGACACTTCACTGCAGTGGCCACACGGAGCTCACAGACCCCACTGGTGATGACGGGTTATTAGGCAAGCGACACTACTCGGGGTTAGGGTCGGGAAGCCCTTCTTCAGCACAGGCCAGCTCTCCCAGCTCCTCCTGGCCCCCTGAGGACAGGCTCCTCTCTTGCCTCTCAGCCCTTGGCCCCACTTGGGCTGGCCTCTGCCCTGCTCAAGTTCGTGTTACAACGCTTTTTAGCTCCACCAAGAACTGTCCAGAGGCCCCCCACTCCGCCAGGAGGGCTCGGTCCAAAGACGCTTGGCTCTCTTGTTCCTTGGGTCAGCAGGTGTACCTCTGTCAAATGCCCGGGGGGACCCTGCTCTCCAGCAAGCCTCCGGCCCTGGGGTGCACAGCTCTCCCACTCCATGGATCGGCACGTCCACTGGAGCCCCTCTTCGGTGGCCGGGAAGCCCACTGTGCGTTTGCGCGGGTCTCCTGGCTCTGCTGCCGCCGTTTCTCACTGTCTCATGTCACGGCTGTCTCCTGGGTCTGGGAGGTTCTCAGCACAGGAACATGCTCCACTCCTGGCTGTTCTTTCCTGATGGTACTGAGACTGCCCCCTACCCCTTCTGCTCTGGAATTGGCTCTCATTTTAAGCCTTGTGCGATGGCAAAACTGGCCAATCCCCTCATTATGGTTCTGTATGCCTTATTGGCATAGCCCACCCACACAGACCTTATTTGCATAGTCCCACCCATGAGCACCTTATTTGCACAGCCCTGCCCACAGGTGCTTTATTTGCATGGCCCCACCCGACACTGGATGGGAGTCCCAGGTCCCTGTGTGGCTGAAGGGCCGCATTGATGGTTCCATTAGCACAAAGGTGCTTCCGCAGTGCCTCTGGGAGCTCCTGTCTGCTGAGGCGCTCTACACTCCTTGGTGAGAGGCAGAAACGCTGAACTCAAACCTGGCCGTGCCACACACTCCCTTGGGGCCACTGCCCTGTGCCCACAGAGATCACACACAGGGACACTCTACTGGGAGGTGGGGAGGCCTTGGCAACAGGGGCTGCCCCTTGTTGGTTTCAAGCACTATGCCTGATATGTGTGACGCACGGATGGCGGGCGCGGGAGCTGGGCCGACGGCAGGATCCAAACAGCCCCAGTGCCCTCTCTCCTGGTCACGGGGCTGGGGCAGAGACCAGCAGGACCTGTCTCACCGATGCAGGGCTCATGGAAGGTGGGAACAGCATCAACTTGGGTAGAATCCTCACCTTCCAGGCAGGAGACCCGAGTTCGATTCCAGCCCACGCACTTCACGACCATCCACCCGCCTGTCAGCGGAGGCTTGTGTGTGGGCTTCCAGACTGAGACGGACTAGGAAGGAAGACCTGGTGACCTACTTCTGAACCCCCTGCGGATCCCAGTGGTCCCGTCCACAGCTGGTCATGGAGCTGGCGCAGGTCAGGGCAGCATTTCGTTCCACGACACATGGGGTCACAGCGGAGGGGGCCCAGTTAACAGCAGCTGGTAGCAACACCAGGGAAGGTAAGGCTGGCAGGTCACAGACACAGGGGCCATCCTGGATGGAAGGGACGTGGCCACCAGCTGGTCGCCCAGAGAGCTACACACGGCAGACTGGACAAGAGCTCCCTGGCTTGGTGTGCTGTTCCCACGAAGTGACATCCAGCCACATACAATAGAGGATATGAGGTAAGGGGCCGCGCGCCCCCTGCCAACCCAAAGGGTCGGAACACCATGCGAAACGCGTTTTATTTATTTATTTTTTTTCTCTTCCTGTTCTGGAATTCCAATGATGCATAAGTTATTCCTTTTGATGGTATCCCACATGAACCTTAGGCTTTCTTCATTTTGTTTTGATTTTTTTTCTGATTGATCCCTTTCCAAAGAAGTATTCAGGTATTTTTCTTCCATCTCATTAATTCCGTCTTCCATCACATCAATTCTTCTCCTTTGCCCTTCCAATGTGTTATCTATTTCTGACAATTTAGTATTAATCTTTTGAATTTCTTTCTGTAGATTTAGAATCTTTTCTAATTTTTCGTTTTGTTCTTGTATTTTCTTCCCAAATTCTTGTAAGGTTTTTTCTGTGTTTTCTTTGGTCTGTCTTTCAATCCTTTGAAGATACCTAAAGATAATTCTTTTGAATTCCTTATCAGAGAGTTCCAATGCTGTTTCTTCCTCAGGGATGTATTCTGGGTCTGTATCCTGCTCCCTTGTTTCTACCACTTTATCCTGCTTCTTTGTGTGGGCTGTGATGGTCTGTTGCTTCCGAGGCATCATAACGTTGTTGTATTTCTCTGCTTGTTCCCCAGCCACGGTGCACAGTCCGCGCAGTCCCTGGCTGGCAGGGTGATTTTTAGGTTAATTCTTAGGTCCTACCACCAGTCGCGTATCTCCGAGCCGCCTGTATTGTCAGGGTCACTCAGTTCGCTGTCAGACCGCAGCTCCGTAGGTCTCCTTTTTTTTGGTATTTTCACGCAAATTCTTCTGCTAGTTGGGGTTTAGTCCAAATCTGCATCCTTTCCTTCAAGGCTCAGGGGTCCAAGATTATCTTCTGTGTCTGTGTTAATTGGTTTCCCTTTTCTTTGTTGAAGAGGGTCTGTGCAATCCTTCTGCCTAGTCCACCATCTTGCCCCGCCTCTCCACGAAACGCGTTTTAAACTCGTCCCCCAAGGGCTTAGCGGAGAAGGTTACTCGCGAGGGCTCCCCGTTCTTCCATGCACGTCTTTGTCCACGTCCACCCATAGCTTCGTGTTGTCATCAATGTCACTCTGATGAGCCTCCAACTGAGAATGACTCGACCAGGGTTCACGGTGAAATTCCAGCACTTCCTTTGCATCACACATTCCATGCCTCATTGGGAACAGCTGCTGCTACTGCTGCTGTTGACGCCAGGTGCTGTTGAGTCGGCGCCAACTCACGGCAGCCCTGTGCACAACAGAACTGAACGCTGCCGGGCCCTGTGCCACCCTCACAATCCCTGCCGTGCCTGAGCCCGTGGTTGCGGCCTCTGTGTCCATCCATCTCGTTGAGGGCCTTCCCCTTCTTCACTGACCTTCAGCTTTGCCAAGCAGGATGTCCTCCTCCAGGGACCGGTCCCTCCCGAGGATATGCCCAAAGCGCGAGAGGTGAAATGTTTCAACTACTGACCACTTTTCCTACAAGTGTTGTTCTTTGTTCTTTACTGACCTCTCCCAAACACATGCTTATCCTTTGTCCTGCGGCTGTCTGCCGGGCAGTGACCCCAAACCTAACCCAAACCCGCTTTCATCCAGTCAATTCTGACCCACAGCGCCCCTAGAGGACAGAGTGGAACTGCCCACAGGGTCTCCCAGGCTGTCAGTCTTCACGGAAGCAAAGCCCAAAGCACACCCACTGCCATGGAGTCCATTCCGACCCACAGCGCCCCTAGAGGACAGAGTGGAACTGCCCACAGGGTCTCCCAGGCTGTCAATCTTCACAGAAGCAAAGCCCAAAGCACACCCACTGCCCTGGAGTCCATTCTGACCCACCCCTGGCCCCACCACGCTGCCAGTCTGGGAACACCATTCCCTTGTTAGATGCCTTCCCTCTCAGGTTTTACGAGAATGTAAATTCTTAGGCAGCTCGCCAGCAACAACAAACCCAAGTGCTCACTGTCTCCTGGAAGGTGGGGCTGCGGCGGCAGAGATGCCAGGGGCTACCGATCACTCCTGCCCACTTCTGAGAGACTCTGCTGTGTGTGGGGGGGTTCGTTCCTCTCTCCAGTCCGTGACCACCCCCCACATTTGGTTTAGATTAACAGCTGCCTGCTTTTCAACATTAAGAGCCATGCTGTGGGCCAAGGGAAACACTGGGACCCAGGGAGCCTTCTCACGAGGCTGTGGGCTTGCCGGTGATGCCTGAGGTTACACGTGGACATGCGACTGGTTTTGGGAAGTTTACTAACTTGCAAAGAAATACAGTGAAACTATCATAAACACTCTTCTTTCATGCCAGCCTAGTTGTACAAATTTCACAAAACTGGGGTTATGGGTCGTATGTTTCTTAAAAGGCTTTTCTGTTGTATTGTAGTGTGAGCAAAAGTTGACAGAGCACGCTGGCTTCCCATTCAACAATCCACACACACTTGGTCTCAGGACGTGGGTGCAGCCCCTCAGTGTAGCAGCCCTCTTCCCACTCCCTCGGTTCGTTCTTCGTTTCTGAGGCTGCTGCAGCCCTTTGGTCCATCTGGTGGCCGGTTGCTCTGAAGAGTGCGTCCCTCGCTGGAGCTGTCACTCACTTTATGGGCCTGTGTATCGTTTGCTGGACAGCCTTCAGTGTGCTTTGCTTGCTCTGTGGTACTCAGCAACCAGTAAATGCACTATTGCAATCTGCCTGCTGCTGATTAAGAAGGTTATTAAACAGGAATGAGGACAGTCGGAAGGTCAGCCCTCGACTCTTAACTGCTCTCCAGGAGAAGCCAGTTTGGAGACCCCACAGCATCCTGGGGATGTTCTGTTGTTAGGACATTCTGTCACGCTCTTTACTCTCATTGTGTAATAATGACGTCCCTGGTTGGAGCAGTGAAGCACTTGGCTGCTGACCAAAAGGTGGGAGGTTCAAGTCTGCCCAGGGGCTCCTCAGAATAAAGGCCTGGTGACGTCGCCTGCAAAATCTGCCACTGAGAGCCCGGCAGGGGTGGCTCTCCTCTGGCCACACAGATGGCGCCGTGGGCTGGCACCGATCAGACAGTGACAGGTCCAATTCACTCTGACCCTGCTGTTGGTGTTGGGTGTGGTCGACTCGGCTCCCACTCATCGCAGCCCCATGTGTAACAGAACAAGACGCTGCGCGGTCCCGCCAGCCACACAATCCTTGCTATCCCTGAGCCCAGCCTTGCTGCCGCTGTGTTCTGACCCTGGACGATGTAAAAACATCCCACATGTGGGCTGAAGCTGCATTCACTCCGAGAAAAAGGCTGTTTCTCAGTTCTGGAACGTTCCAGCCAAACTCACGTTCACTCCACAATGCCCTCCAGGAAACGAAGGAAGACAGCTCAGGCTCTCCACATGTATGCCCAGGATGCCAAGCCTGTCTGAGTCCGACACACGGCGCTCACACCCTTCAGGATACAAAGGAAGCAGCTCAGGTCCTCCACATGCACGCCCAGGACACCAAGCCTGCCTAACGGAGTCTAACGCATGGAGCCCATGTGCATCTCAGGAGAACGGTGCCCGGAGGGCTTTCTTGGCCGTGATGCACGGCACCCATGTGTGTCTCAGGAGAACTGTGCCTGGAGGGTTTTGTTGGCGGTGATCCTCATAGAAGCAGACGGCCAGGCCTTTCTTCTGAGGCGCTTCTAGGTGGGTGTGAACTGACAACCATGACAAGACAGGAATGCTGGGTGGGGACAGGCATACTCAATAAGGGAAAAAAAGTGTAATCGTTGAGATCCACCATCTTCGTGTTAAAGAAGCCTCATGCCACCAGCACTGGTCGGTTTGGCAGCCTTTGCTGGCACGTTTCCCATCACTGGCATGTTTCCCATCACACGTGGATTATATAGATCCATCACCTCCTCTGTCATGAGCCCCTCTCCTCAGCCTCAAATCCAGACTCTGAGGGCGAGCCACACGTACGCAGGAGTCAAGACCAGAACTATCAGCACCGGACGTTTCAGATGGCAAATGGCCTAACATCCTGACATCCTGCACAAGGAAACTGAGGCACATAGGTTAGAAATGACCTGTCCGCAGTGTCCCAATTAAGAAATATGACAGCCAAGAGCAGCAGCAAGGTTTCCTAACTCCAAGCTCAAAGCAAAAGGCCCCTGGATGGTGCAAAGGGCTGGAGCTGGACTATAAACTGAAGGGTTGGTGAGTTCAAGCCATCCAGCAGCATGAGGAAGAAAGGCCTGGCCATCCACCTTCCTAAAGACTCCAGCCAAGTAAATCCAGTGGGGCAGCTCTGCTCTGTCTGTGGGTGGCCATGAGTCAGAATAGACTCAACAAAAGTGAGTCTTGCCTTGTTTTTGTTTTTCGGTCATTAAAAGTAATTTCCCTCAAAAAATCCCCAGTGCAGCTTTGAACCAGGGATCAGCAAACCAGGAGGAACCCGGCTGCACCCACTGTTCCAGGGTCATCCGCAGGATTCTATAGCAGCTGAGGTGAGTGGTTGAAACCCAGAGAAGTGGCAACAGACCATGGAGGGTCTGCTGAGCTGAAAAGATGGACTGCCCTGTGGTGGCTAAGGCATGTGGCACCTCGGCTGGGTCAGGATCCTCAGTGGTGTGACAGTTATGATGCAGCCATCCCCCATGATGAGATCGGATACAATGTAATCACCTCCGTGATGAAATCTGCTGTGAGCAGCCAATTAGTTGGAAGGGAGTTTCCTCAGGGGTGTGGCCTGCTTCCCACATGCACAGGCAGCCTGGCCCACCTCTCTGGGTTTCTGCTCCATCTGGATTGCATCTGACACATCGTCATCTGACCTCCGGCTCTTTGGACATAATGCCTGCTGATGACGGGATTCCTCGGCCTCTGCCGCCTGGGAGCTGGAAGCCTGCTGTCTTGCCTGTGGATCTTGGATTCACCAGCCTTTGCAGCCAGCAACCTGCCGTCTTGCCTGCCGATCTTAGATTCATTGGCCTCTGCAGCCAGCAGCCTGCCGTTTTGCCTGCTGATCTTGGATTTATTGGCCTCTGAAGCCAGGAGCCTGCTGTCTTGCCTGTGGATCTTGGATTCACCAGCCTTTGCAGCCAGCAACCTGCTGTCTTGCCTGCCAATCTTGGATTCATCAGCCTCCGTAGCTATGTGAGTCAGGAGAAGCCTGACCTACAGATGGGGGACTTGCCAGCCTCTACAACTGTGTGAGCCATTTCCTTGAGATAAATCTATCTACATATATAAGCGTCACTGGTTTTGCTTCTCTAGAACCCAGCCTGAGACACGGCCCATGCAGAAAAGGTCTGCCAGACTTTGCATTAGACGGTGAGGATAAACCGCCAGTCCTTTGATTCCTTAATTCACTCCCATTCATCAGTGGCCTTCAGACTTTCTTGATTTGATGCTTAAAAATTATTGAGGACCCCAGAGAGCTCTTGTTGGTGTGGGTGTTACCTATCAATGTAGGAGTCCCTGGTGCAAATGATCACGTGCTTAACTACCAGCCCAAAGGCTGGTGATCTCAATGTACCCAGGGTGCCTCAGAAGAAAGGCCTGGTGAGCTACTTCCGAGAGGCCAGTACTGAACCGTCGATGGAGCAGTTGTACTCTGACACGCTTGGAGTCGCCATGAGTTGCAACCAGCTTGACAAGTGGGTATCTCAATATTTACTGTGCTTAAAATTAAGACTGGAAAGGTTACGCACTCCTATTCACCTAAAAAGTAATAATCCCTTCATATTCCAACAAAAATAACATCTTTTTATGAAAACCAACTACAGTTTCCAACAAAATAGCATGCATATGGCATCTTGTTTCCACATTTGCAAATCTGTTCAGCGTCTGGCTTTAGAGAAGACAGCTCTGTTCTCACATCCACTTCAGCTCCCAGTTCTCACGTCCACCTCAGCCCCCAGTTCTCACATCCACCTCGGCCCCCAGTTCTCACGTCCACCTCGGCCCCCAGTCCCCTCGTCCACTTCCACTCTCAATTCCCACACCCATTTTGGCCCCCAGTTCCCGCGTCCACCTCAGCTTTGTCTGCAGCCAAGTATCACTGGGGCTGGAGCACAGTTAAATGATGCACAGTGTCCCTTTGGGCAACAGCTAACCCCATACATGTCTGTGGTCCTGTAAGGTTACACAGGATTCAGAAATCCTGATTGGAGAACCAGACATAGCAAACTTAGCAGCTTCCTGCACAAGACATGAGTATGTCACGTCTCCTGTATACTAAGTGACTGTGCTGCCAGGCGTACATGGTATAGCACATATATAATCCATAACACATGTTATGATTGTCATACTAAGCGCCTGTGTCACTGGCTGAGGTGTGGATGGACTGTACATTCTAAGAAGATGACCACATAAGTGTATGCTTCAACTTGTAGGCGGTCGTGGCCAGTTTCACGTACTGCCTGTCTCTCGAGGGCTGCAGCATTCTCTCTCTTCATTGCCTTTGGAAGATGTCACCATGAAGTGCGCCATGGCTCCCACATGCAACAAAGCCAGCGCCAGTACTGGGGCAGCAGGACGCAAAGCAGAAGCATCAACTTGGAAGTGAAACAAAAGGTGACCACAGAACTCCCGGGGCACTATTAGTGAGCGCTGCTGCGTGGGACTCAGGTAGGTCGCACTCGGGAATCATGCCGATCCTCAAAACAGAGCAGACATCCTCCAACTGCTGAAGGACTGACAAGGACGCAAAAGGGACCTACATCAGATATGGAGACATCACTGACGATGTGGAGGGAGAACCCAGCACAAACACAGGTCCCTCTCAGCACAATGATGACCACTGCTGAGGCAGGAGGCTTGGTCAAGACACTTAAAGAGAAAGCAGGACCAGACTATGATGTGGTGTTCGCATAACGTCCACACTGTGCAATGTGCACATCACGCAACGTCCTAATCACACAACATCCACATCGCACACCGTCCACATTGCACAACGTCCATGTCATGCAACATCCTAATCACACAACGTCCACATTGCACATCCTAATCACATATTCACATTGCACAACGTCCACATCATGCAACATCTGAATCATACAACATCCACGTTGCATAATGTCCGCATTACTCAACGTCCACATCGCATAACGCTCTGTCTCACTGGATGGACCGTGGACATTAAGCGACCCACACTGCCCATGAAGAAAATCGGCCTCAGCCAGATGTGCACGTGGAGGCTGGAGAAATTCCAACAGCTTTGCTCATAAACCATGGGTAATCTTCATCGGTGCCTCAGCAAAACCCGTCAGGTTGTTGTTTCTTAGTAAAAGGTAAACAGTACCAAATCCAGAATCAGCCTGTGCACTGAGCTTTTCCCACTGACCCCTACTGCTCATCTCTTACACTGGCATCCATTGATTCATTTATTTCACATTGACATCTATTGATCCATCTTGCTTTTCCAGATTGATTTTGACCCATTCATGGCTTATGCTGATCTTTCAAATGCAGACACAGTCCATTATTCAATATCAGACAAACCATACTGATTCACAGCACCAATCAGTTCATCAGAAGAGTCTGTAAGTATAAGGGTCTGTCAGGCTCACAGGGGAGGATACAGACTTGCCAAAATTCTAATTATTAAACAAAAACTCAAATACACAGGGAGGAAAAAAAAAAAAAAACCTCATTGCCCTCGAGTCGTTTCCAACTCGTAGAGTCCCCCTTTGGGTTTCCGAGGCTGTAAATCTTTACGGAAGTAGATCATCCAGTCTTCCTTCTGTGGAGCAGCTGTTGGGTTGAACTGCTGACCTTCTGGTTAGCAGTCAGGTCCCTCATCCACTACACCACCAGAGCTCCTTACCAAATACATGAAAGGAAACACAATGTATTGTTATGGGGGGGAACGTGTTCCTGAAAAGATCTGCTGAAGTCTGAACCCTGGTACCTGTGAACGTGGCCTTGTTTGGGAACAGGGTCTATCACGTAGGTTAACACAAGCCACGCTGGGGCAGTGCAGGTCCTAATTCCATCAGAGTGGTGTCTTATAAAGAGGAGACGAGACACAGAGACAGAGAGACAGAGGAATGACACCACGTGACACTGCAGCTGCAGCCCAGGAATGCCTGGGGCCACCGGGAGCCCGAGAGTGACCGTCTCCCTCAGCGCCTCAGAGGGACCCACTCGTTGACACCCTGTCTCAGACCCCAGCCTCCAGGAACGCCTGGGGCCACCGGGAGCCCGAGCGTGACCGTCTCCCTCAGAGCCTCAGAGGGACCCACTCGTTGACACCCTGTCTCAGACCCCAGCCTCCAGGAACGCCTGGGGCCACCGGGAGCCTGAGAGTGACCGTCTCCCTCAGAGCCTCAGAGGGACCCACTCGTTGACACCCTGTCTCAGATCCCAGCCTCCAGGAACGCCTGGGGCCACCTGAGAGCGGCAAGGACAGTCTCCCTCAGCGCTTTGGAGGGATCCACACAGTTGACACCTTGGTCTGGTCTTGGACCCCAGCATCCAAAGCTGCGAGGACACGTTTCTGTTCTTTTATGTCTCCCGCTTTGTGGCCTTTTAATGGCAAATGTTAAATGTTAAAGTGAGGGGGGACTAACGTTCCACCCCAAGGCCTCCCCAAGCCCTCTCCTCACCAGAAGGTCTGCTTGGCCGTCTGGATGACGTTGGCCGACACCTCCACGTCTATGTAGTCGTAGTGCAGGGCCTCCGGGTCGGTGGACGAGCCCGTCTCCGCCAGCAGGATGCCAACCCACCTGCCCATGTCTTCAGAGGTTGAGGCCTGCAAGGGGAGGGGACGGGCACAAGTGCGTTTTGGTTTGTGGTGACTGACATTGGGCAGCGGACACAGGTGACCATCACACAACATGCTCACTGTAATTGGTCTGAGTGGTAAGTGGTAGGCAAGAAAAAAAATGTCCAATTGGCCACTACATGTTTCCTGTATTCTTACAGTAAAAAGGACATCATGTCTTAGTGAAGATAAAGATTCTAAAGTCTTCTCACATGAATGTCAGTGAAGAGACCTCATCTTAGTAAAGAAGGGGCATGGAGACGTAAATAAGACGGAAGACGTGGGCTCACCCCCATGAGGGGACAAGCCCTGCCTGCACGCCGGCCTGACGGAGGGAGGGAGACGCGGTCAAACCACAGGAAACCAGAGCCTGAGGCCCTAAGACGCCTTCTCACTGTGGAGGAGCAGGTCATTTTGGGGACAGGCACTAGGGTGTCAGCCACAGAAACAAACGTAGTCAGCGTCATGCCAGCTCAAGGACGCTGCTGAGGAAAAATAGCCAGCTGCTGCCAAGGTGGCTCCGACCCGATGCCGAGTGGGTCAGAGTCTAGCTGTGCCCACGGGGTCCTCAGTGGCCGGCTTCTAGGGTCACCAGGGCTTTGTTCCCAGGCATCTCTGGGTGGACCCGACCCGTTTTCCGACTGCATCAGCTTCTGTACAGCCAGGGCCTCCTGCTGTCAGGAGGCCTCATCAGTTTGGCGACAGAGCCTGAAGCACCCCCTGCCCCTCTGCTAGCCTGGCTTAGGGAGCACGGCCAAGCTCTCTGCTCCTGGTGGCCACAAGGTTCGGGGACCAGTGGCCCTAGTCGAGGGCCCTAAAGTGGCCTGAAATGGTCATTTTGTTCCTCTTGGAGAGAGGGTACACTATAACCCGCTTGGTTTGACATCAGCTGCGAAGCTCTGGGGTGAGGGTGACCTGCCGGCAGTGGGCTGCCTGGCACACGATGTTTATCAGCACGTGTGAATGGCCCCAACACACAATCCAGTCAGTGCCACTTCACAGCCACCTTCCCCACGACAAGGAGACGCTGCCTGCTCCCGTGCCGTCTTCATGACTGTGGCGGAGCTCTCGTGGTGTGGTGCCTGGGGTATGTGACTGCAGACCAGAAGGCTGGCAGTTCAAACCCACCAGCTGCTCCATGGAAGGAAGACTGGGCAATGTACTTCTGTAAAGATTTACCGCCTCGGAAACAAAATGGGGTTGCTATGAGTCAGAATTGACTCGATGGTAGTGAGGTGTTTTTTTTGTTTGTTTGTTTCAAAGGTCTGATTTACTGTAGACTGAAAAATAAATATATTGTGTAATACAATGAACAATAAAATAGAAACATTTTAACTAGACATGAATGGCGTCCAGTCAAACAAGAGAGGTTTGGGGTGCAGCCAAGAACTTGTTGGCACTGTTTTTCCTCGTTTACAGACTATGACATTGGAAAACGCTAGCAAACCTGAGTGTCCTTAGAGCACAGGATGTGCCTTTGGCCTGCATGTCCCTGGGCTCCCGGGCCACCATGTCTAACAGGCGGCTGTCCCAGCTGTAGGGAGTCCAGCACCAGGCCCAGGGAAGAGGCCAAGGAAGCATGTCCCCAGCACCCCTATGCAAAGGCACACCAGCAAGGGAGAAGAGAAAGCCCAAGTCTCGTCGCAAGTTTTCAAATCGCTATTTTCTGGCCACATTTAAAAGCAGCTTTCTCTATGGAATTGAGATCCGTGGGTTTTTGGTTTGTTTTGTTTTTTCTTAAAAGCAGGGCAGTGAGAAGGGAAGACAGGAGAAGGCAGTGTTGGAACCACGGAGTTGGTGGAACATGCTGGGCTTGTCATGGGCGCTGGAGAATGGACAAGTGTCAGCCCTAGAAAAGATGAACGTGTCTCCTTGGGAACCAGGATGGGGACTCTGGCTCGCTTCCTTGGGACACATCATCAGGAAAGACCAATGGCTAGGAGAGGACGTCATGGCCGGTAAAGTGGAGGGTTGGTGAAAACGGGGGAGACCCCCACGAGATGGACAGACATGGGAACTGGGGCAGTGGGCTCAGATCACCAACAGTCACCAAGAGGGTGCGCGTCCTCGTCAAACGGAAGGGTGGCCACTAGCAACACGTGGAATTATAGGTTTAATTCCCATGCAAACAGCGTGTATAGAGGCAATGACACAGGGAGGTGACGTAGCCAACAAACCCTCTCTGTGCGAGTGAGTAACTGGCAGGGTGCTGTTTGCAGGGCAAAGCCTCCCACACCAGGGAATTGACAGAAGGAAAACTGGGCGCGTGAGGAAAGGACAGGAGCCAGCACAGCCACGGCCTCGTGACCAGCTCACATCAGCTCTGCGTGGGAGCGCTCACACACGGGTGCATACCTCCAACACAGCCACCTCCTGCCCATTGCGCAGCAGCCGGAAGGTGAGGGGGTGCTTGGGGCCCAGCCCCGGGATCACCTCGCAGCCGCGGAGAGGGATGGAGGCGATGTGGGCCTTCAGGTCCGACCGGTCCTTGTGCAGGATAAGCTTGTTGTCCCTCACCCGGCACCAGCGTTCCCGCCAACGGCTGTTGGAGAGCACGTTCAGGTAGCCTGCAGAGAGACGGCCACACATTGTAACCTTTCAGAAAGAGGAGGTGCTGTGACCACAGGTCAAGCTATTCACAGTAAACTCCCATTGCCACGGAGTCCACGCCCACTCCTGGCACCCTGTGTGAGTCACAGCAGAACTGCACCCCGTGGGGTGGGGGGGCTCATTTTTCAGAAGTGGCTTGGCAGGCCTTCCTAGGTGGGGCCAAACCTCCAACGTCGTTAGAAGCCAAGCATGTGAGCCGGTGGCTCCACAGGGGCTCCTGTGCATGTCTGGGGTCTCGCTGCAGAAGGCCGCTGAGGGCACCACAGCCTTCAGCCACCACCTGACGAATCCCTCCCACCGCACGTTTTCAAATGCAAATTCAGATCCACAACAAGAATTCCTGCCACAATTCACATGATCGCCAAACACAGACCAGCTCAGAACCCAAAAACCACACCCACTGTCGTGGAGTCCATTCTGACCCACAGCGCCCCTAGAGGACAGAGTGGAACTGCCCACAGGGTCTCCAAGGCTGTCAATCTTCACAGGAGCAAAGCCCAAACCACACCCACTGCCGTGGAGTCCATTCTGACCCACAGCGCCCCTAGAGGACAGAGTGGAACTGCCCACAGGGTCTCCAAGGCTGTCAATCTTCACGGAAGAGTGCTGGGTGCTCAGCAGACTAGAATGGGACCGGGTGCTGGAGGGCAGATCCTAAGGCAGACATGCACTCCGTGGCCCCAGGGCAGAGTCAGCCCTCAGATGGGGATCCTGGGGCCTGGAGTCCAAGTCAGTCCTAGGATGGGGCATCTTGGGGAGTGGGGGCTGACTCAGCCCTTGGATGATGGCTGATCCTGTGAACGTCTTCAGTAAAGATACACAGACAGTAAAAGGTGCGAGAGTCAGAACTGTGGAAGCCGGGAACCTGTCAGAGGAGGAAAACGCCATCGTGTCCCACTAAGAGGGCACCAGCGAAGGCACTGGGAGTGCACCCTGTCAAACGCGGAAAGCTCGAGAGACCTGGAAACACAAGGCATTGGTCGCATTCCAGCACTACAGGCTTCACTGTGTGTGTGCATTATCTCTCTCTCTCCCTCCAGTTTCTCCCCCAACACACAGTGACCCCGTGGGGCAGAGCAGAGCTGTGCTCTGAACGCTTTTCAGGGGCTGCTGTTTTGGAAGTGGACTGTCAGGCCTTGCTTCCAAGGTGCCTCTGGGTGGAACTGAACCTGCAGCCTTCAGGTGAACAGTGGACCACATCACCTGTTTGCACTACACTGGGAGACACTCTTCCTCCCCATACCCCCATATATAACCGTGTTGTTGTTGTGAGGTGCCGTCGAGTTGACTCTGACTCATAGCGGCCCCGTGTCCAACAGAACGATACACTGCCCGGTCCTGCACCAGCCCCACAGTCCCTGCTGTACCTGAGCCCATCGCTGCAGCCACTGTGTCCATCTCGTTGAGGGCCTTCCTTTTTTTCGTTGACCCTCCACTTTACCAAGCATGACATCCTTCTCATGACATCATCAATCGGAATGATTCCTTCTGACAACACGACCAAAGGAGGTGAGACAAACTCTGGCCATTCTGGCTTCCAAGGAGGATTCCGGGTACATTTCCTCCAGGACAGATTGATTGGTGAATTCTTCTGGCAGTCCATGGTACTCTCAGCATTCTTCACCAGCACCACAACTCAAAAGCATCAACTCTTCTTCAGTCTTCCTTTATTCACTGTTTAGCTCTCACATGCATATGATCAAAAACTAAAACCAAACTCACTGCCATTGAGTAGGATGCAACTCTTAGCGACCCCTCCTTGGCTTTCCGAGGCGGTACCACTACAGAAGTAGATTGGCCAATCTTCCTTCTGAGGAGTGGCTGGTGGGTTTGAACCTCCAGCCTTCTGGTTAGCAGTCAAATGTCTTAAGCACTTTGCTACCAGATACCATACCTTGGATTAAGCACACCTCAGTCTTCAAAGAGACATCTTTGCTCTTCAGCATTTGAAAGAGGTCCTTTGCAACAGACTTGTCCAGTGCAATACGTCGTCTTGATGCCTTGACTGCTGCTTCCCTGGGTGTTGATTGTGGAACCAAGTAATATGAAGTCCTTGACAACTTCAATCTTTTCTCCATGTATCATGATATTGCTTTTTGGTCCAGTTGTGAGGATTTTTGTTTTCTTTATATTGAGATGTACTCCATACTGTAGACTGTAGTCTCTAATCTTCATCAGTCAGTGCCTCAAGTCATCCTCACTTGCAGCAAGCAAAGTTGTGTCATCAGCATATCGCAGATTGTTAATGATTCATCTTTCAATTCTGATGCCATGCTCTTCTTCACATAGTCCAGCTTCTCGAATTATTTGCTCAGCACATAGATTGAATAAGTATGGGGAAAGGATACAACCCTGACACACTCCCTTCCTGATTCTAAACCATGCAGTGTCCCCTTGTTCTGTTTGAACAACAGCCTCCTGGTCTATGTACAGGTTCTTCATGAGCACAATCAAGTGTTCTAGAATTCCCCTTCTACTCAAAGTTATCCATCATTTGTTATGATCCACACAATCAAATGCTTTTGCATAGTCAATAAAACACAAGTAAACATCTTTCTGGTGTTCTTTGCTTTCAGCCAACATCCATCTGACATCAGCAATGACATGCTTCGTTCAATGTCCTCTTCTGAATCCAGGTTGCATTTCTGCTGCAACTGTTTTTGAATTATCTTCAGTCAGATTTTACTTGCATGTGATATTAATGATACTCTGTGGGATCACCTTTCTTTGGAATGGGTATAAATATGGATCTCTTCCAGTCAGTTGGCCAGGTAGCTGTCTTCCAAATCTCTTCATGTAGCCGAATGAGTGCTTCCAGCATGGCATCTGTTTGTTGAAACATCTCAATAGGTATTCTGTCAATTCCTGGAGCCTTGCTCTTTACAAATTCCTTCAGTGCAACTTCGACTTCTTCCTTCAGTACCTTTGGTTCTTGATCATATGCCATCTCCTGAAATAGATGAACATTGACCAATTATTTTTGGTACAGTGACTCTATATTTCTTCTATCTTCTTTTGATGCTTCCTGCATCACTCAATATTTTGCCCATAGAATCTTTCAGTATTGCAACTTGAGGCTTAAATTTTTTCCTCAGTTCTTTCAGCTTGAGAAATGCTGAGCATTTTCTTCCCTTTTGGTTTTCTAACTCCAGGTCTTTGCACATTTCATTATAGTAATTGCCTTTGCTCTAACTGCTCTTTGAAAACTTCTGTTCAGGACTTTTATCTCGTAATTTCTTCCATTTGCTTTAGCTACTCTCCGCTCAAGGGCAAGTTTCAGAGTCTCTTCTGTCATCCATTGTGGTCTTTTCTTCCTTTCTCATATTTTTAATGACCTTTTGCTTTCTTCATTGATGATGTTCTTGATGTCATTCCACAATTCTTCTGGTTTTCCGTCATTGGTGTTCAGTGCATCAAATCTATTCTTTAGATAATCTCTGTAGTCTTTAGATAGTCTCTACATTCTTTAAATATTCTCTAAATTCTTTAGATAGTCTCTAAATTCAGGAGGGATATAATCAAGGTCATACTTTGGCTCTCATGGACTTGTTTTAATTGTCTTCAACTTCAAGTTGAATTTGCATATGAGCAGTTGATGGTCTGTTCCACAATCAGCTCCTGGCCTTGTTTGGGCTGAAAATATTGAGCTTTTCCATCACTTCTTGCCACAGATGTAGTCAATCTGATTCCTGTGTACTCCCGCTGGTGAATCCACATGTATAGCCACTGCTTATGTTGTTGAAAAAAGGTATTTGCAATGAGTAAGTCATTGGTCTTGCAAAATTCTATCATGCAATCTCCAGTGTTATTTCTATCACCAAGGCCATATTTTCCAACTACTGGTGATTCTTTGTTTCCAACTTTCGCATTCCAATCACCAGTGATAATCAACACATCTTGATTGCACGTTTGGTCAATTTCAGATAGCAAAAGTTGGTAAAAAAATCTTCAATTTCCTTGTCTTAGTCTTTGGTGGTTGGTGTGCAAATTTGAATAATAGTTGTATGAACTGGTCTTCCTTGTAGGTGTATGGATATTATCCTATCACTGACAGCATTGTACTTCAGGATAGATCTTGAAACATTCTTTGTGACGATGAATGCCACACCATTCCTCTTTAACCTCTCATTCCCAGCACAGTAGATCATATGACTGTCTGATTCAAAATAGTCCATTTCACTAATGCCTAGGATATCATCCTTTATGCATTCCATTTCATTTTTGACAACTTCTAATTTTCCCAGATTCATACTTTGTACAGTCCATGTTTTGATTATTAACGGCTATTTCTTCCCATTTTGACTCATGCCCCATCAGTAAATGAAGGTCCCCAAAGCTTTATTCCACCCACGTCATTAAGGTCAGTTGTACTCTGATGAAGCAGCACTACTCCAGTCATATTTTGAGTGCCTTCCAACCTGAAGTGCTCATCTTCCAGTACTATATCAGACAACGTTTCAGGACTATTCATAGTTTTCCAGTAATAAATCAGACATTGTTTCTCTGCTGTTCATAAGGTTTCCACTCGTCAATTCTCTGAGAAGTGGATGGCCCCTTCCTTTTTCCAAGTCTTAGTCTGGAAGCTCCATTGAAACCTGTCCACCATGGGTGACCCTACTGGCATTTGAAACACCAGTGACATAGCCTCCAGCTTCACTGCAACATGCAAGTGACCACAGTAGGACAGACTGACAGATGAGTGGTAGGTGTATAACCATAAACCAAAAAAACCAAATTCACTGCCATCAAGTTGCTCCTGACTCACAGTGATCCCTCTTTGGGTTTCCAAGGCGGTATCACTACAGAGGTAGATTGCCCAATCTTCCAAGGTGTGGCTGGTGGGTTTCAGCCACCAGACTTCTCATTACCAGTCAACTGCCTTAGGCACTACACCACCATTAACTGAACAGAACTCATTGCCGTCAAGTTGGATCCAACTCATAGTGACCTTTCCTTGGGTTTCTGAGGCAGTATCACTATGGAAGTAGATTGCCTGATCTTCCTTCCGAGGAGTGGCTGGTGGGTTTGAACTGCCACTCTTCTGGTTAGCAATCAAGTGCCTTAGGCGCTATGTCACCAGAGCTCCATGCCACCATTAGCCAGGCCTAAAACCAAACCCAACCCACTGCTGTGGAGTGGATTCCAATTCACAGTGCCCCTAGAGGACAGAGTGGAACTTCCCACAGGGTCTCCAAGGTTGTCAGTCTTCACAGAAGCAAAGCCCAAACTACACCCACTGCCGTGGAGTCCATTCTGACCCACAGCGCCCCTAGAGGACAGAGTGGAACTGCCCACAGGGTCTCCCAG
>NW_006922192.1:1289890-1299132 GCF_000298275.1 Orycteropus afer afer
CAAACCACACCCACTGCCGTGGAGTCCATTCAGACCCACAGCGCCCCTAGAGGACAGAGTGGAACTGCCCACAGGGTCTCCAAGGCTGTCAATCATCACGGAAGCAAAGCCCAAACCACACCCACTGCTGTGGAGTCCATTCGGACCCACAGCGCCCCTAGAGGACAGAGTGGAACTGCCCCATGGAGCTTCCAAGGCTGTCAATCTTCACAGAAGCAAAACCCAGACCACACCCACTGCCGTGGAGTCGATTCCGACCCACAGCGCCCCTAGAGGACAGAGTGGAACTGCCCACAGGGTCTCCAGGGCCATCATGTTTATAGAGGCAGACTGCCTTATCTTTCTGTGGTAGAGCAGCTGGTGGGTTCAAACTGCTGGCCTCTTGGAATGTGTTAACCACTGTGCCAACAGAGCTCCTCCCGCAGCCAGTGTTGTTGTTGTTAGGTGCGATCAAGTTGGCTCTGACTCACAGCGACCCCGTGGACAACAGAATGAAACACTGCCCCGTCCTGCCCCGGCCTCATAGTCACTGATGTACCTGAGCCCATTGTTGTAGCCACTGTGTCAGTCCATCTTGTTGAGCGCCTTCCCATCTTTTGTTGACACTCCACTTTACCCAGCAGGATATCTTTCTCTAGGGAATGGTCCCTTCTTACAACATGACCAAAGTAGGTGAGATGAAGTCTGGCCATTCTCGCTTCCAAGAAGCATTCCGGCTGCACTTCCTCCAGGACGGATCTGTTAGTTCTTTCACCAGTCCATGCTGCTTTCAGCATTCTCCGCCAGCACCACGGCTCAAAACCACCACCTCTTCTTTGGTCTTCCTTATTAGTTGTCCAGCCCTCACATGCGTGTGAGGTGATGGCCACACTGTGGCCTGTCTCAGGGGCAGTGCTGATAGGGCAGTGATAGTCTGAACCCCGCACATAACATGGTTGAACTGGCCGACACTTTCTGCTCCAGGTTCTCAGCACAGCCTGCGGTTTCTGCCACAGAGTGTGCGGGGTGGCTTCCTTAGAGCTGTGAAAGCAGCCTTCTGGGCAACCCCCCGACACTCAGCTGCCCCCCATCTCGGACTGGGACCTCTGCAGCTCAGGTTAAGCTATTCTAAGCTATTGTTAGAAGCAAGGTCTGCGTGCCCACTTATTGATTCTCCTTCAGACATGCTGCTGGGCTGTGGCTAGGCAGAGCCGAGGTCTCTCTGAGTGTGACCACCTGAGGGGCGTCTCCTCCGACGGGACCACTGAGAGACCTCAGCAAGCACTGGATTACAACCAGAGAAGATGGGGCCCCTAAGAAGCAGCAAGGGGTGCTGTGGGGGACTGGGGGACCAGAGGTCACGGTCCTGCCAATAGCCGGTCCCGGTCTGGCTGATGCCCAGCACCTCCGTCCCGACCTTTGCCGTGTGGACAGTAACAGCGCATACACTGCAGAACTCGTACGAAGCAGCCCCGCCCCCTTGATGAAAGGGCCCCCGATTTTTTGGGGGAGCCTGATGGTAGGAAGTGGCCGTGGAGTTGCCTGACTCGACGTGACCCCGTGTGTGCCACAGAGCTGTGCCCCACAGGGTTTTGATGGCTGCTCTGTCAGAAGCAGGTGACCGGGTCTTTTTTCCGAGCCACCTCTGGGTGGATGCCAACCTCCGACCACTCTGTTAGGAGTGAGTGTGCTGAGCAGGCCGCCCTCACCTGTGTGCCGTACCCTGTGGCCCACGGGGCGTGCTGCAGTGGCCCGCGTGCTGCTGGAAGCCACGTCACTGGTGTTTCTTACACCAGCAGGGCCAGGCACGTGGGCAGCCGTCAGCGCCATTCCCGGACCGTGCAGTTGAGCAAGGTGCTGCCAGGGGTGGCTCCGTGCCGCAGCGGCACAGTGACCAGGCTGCTCCTTAGGGAGGAGCCGGGTTTGAACTCAGCTCTCAGCTGCCTGGGGCCTCTGGGAGCACCGAGCAGCTGCCTGGGCCCATCCGGCCCGGAGCTTCCTGTCCCTGGAGTCGGAGGGCAGCAGCTGCAGAGACTCGACTCAGCTGTGGCTGCCAGGCATGGCCCAGCTGCTTCTCCCGCCTGAGACTTGGCAGCTGCCCTCAGATAGCTGCGGGGTCACCACCCCGTTGTCCTGGCCCCACAGAGGATGGGACAACTGCTTTAAGTTTTGTGGACAGGGGATACTCTCGTAATGGCAGCTGAGTCAAGTCCATTGGGTACCAAGTTTGAGGGGAAACCCCTATAGGGACCCTGGAGATCCCACAGGGATGCTGACAGGCTAGAGACCCCCATAGGACCATGGCAGACCCCAAGGGGACGCTGCAGGCTCCAGGGGGATCCTGGGATCCCATGGGGTGCTGACAGGCTAGAGACTCTCATGGGATCTGTGTAGACCCCACGGGGACCCTGGAGACTCCTATGTGAACTCTGGCAGGCTGGAGAGCTTCTATCCCTAAGTGGCCACTGTGGGTCCACGGGCCTGGCAGCGGGGCTGGCCACAGTGCCTCATGAGTGCAGACAGTCAGTCTTCAGTGGGGGCTGAGTGTGGGTTCTTGTGGACATAGAGGGGGAGGAGGCAGCAGTGTGGGAGTCGGGGACCCCACTGCTCACCCTGAGACTCAGAGCAGGCACTGCTCTCCCACTCCAGTGGGAACCCTGGGAGATGACCCCACCTATGCAGGCCCACCCCACCCAGGGCTTCTCCTGGTTTAAGTAAACACCCGTCTCAGCTTCTAACCTCGTCCTCCTGTGAAGCCTGCATGCTCTGAGAAGCCTGGCTGCTCGCTGAACACTCATCGTCAGGCCGGACCGAGGCTCCGTGAGAGCAGGGCCCTGTCCCGACTAGACACACACGCACGACCTGCTGCTGACTCCTGACCAACAGCAGCGGCACCAGGCACCGATCAGAGGGCTGGGTCTGTCTCCACCTTCAGTGACCACGCTCCATGGCTCGGCCGCCATCCAGGCACCAGGGGATTTACCACTGAAGCTGAAGCAGAGCCGGGCAACAGGCTGACGCAACCACAGCTGGTGCTTAGAGCAGCCTCTCTCACGGCGACAACTGCCACCGGGCAGGCGTGCCATGGGCAGCTGACTGAAGGGAAACCCGAGTGGGAGGCGTGTAACATCTGGGGAGGTTTAACGGTATCACTGCAGCCACGAGAAAGAACGGACCCTAGTTCCAGACATGTTTTGTCAAACATTAAGTTCCCTCCCGGCTCTGCAGTGGCATGGCTGTGTGTCCTGCTTTTACAACACAGAAAGGGCGTTCAAAGAGGGCAGGTGGCACAAACGGTTAAGCACTCAGCTGCTACCTAAAAGGTCGGGGGTTCAGAGCCACCCACCAGCTCTGCAGAAGGACCGACCTGGCCAACTCCTCATGTAAACATTACAGCTCAGGAAAGCCCCTGGGGTGGCTCCACTCTGTCACATGGGGTCACCAGGAGTTGGAATCCACTCGATGGCATCCAAATAGGACAACAAAGGGAGCCTGGGAGCACTCACGGGGCCACAGAGACGCTTTGCCCTTGAAAGAACCTCGGGCATCTTCACGAACCCTAGAGTCTTTCACCACCAACCAACCACAATGCAAACTGCTGACACGGCCCACAGTTCACGTGTGCAGAGACCCAGGGGTGAGCTCACCGCAGGTGGGGACATCCTCCTCGGCCGACGAGGTCTGCTCCCCGGTAGAAGGTTTCTTGCGTCCCAGCCCGATGATCTTGGTGATCTTCTTCCCCGTGACCTTGGACACTGTGCCCCTGGCCTCCACTTTTGAACTCTTTTTCCTCTTAACTGTCAAGACCAACAACACAAACAACGCAATCAGCCACGAGCGACACAGTCAGCGTGTGGGGGAGCACGCTCGAGGACCATGCAGACCCGGAGTTACAGCTCAGGCCTCTTCCTCAGCAGGTGCTTATGGAATGTCTGCCACGTGCTAGCACACGCACACACATACCCAGGTACACACACACACAGAGATACAGGCGCACATGCACACACATACAGGCACACACACATACCCAGGTACACACATACACACACAGATACAGGCGCACATGCACACGCATACAGGCACACACACATACACAGGTACACACAGACACACAATATACACGGGCATGCATACACAGCACATAGGCACACACATGCACACACAGGCACACACATACACACATACACAGACACACACACATACACAGGTACACACGGACACACAATATACATGAGTACACACAATATACACAGGTATACACCTACACACATAGGCATACACACACATACACAGGTACACACGGACACACAATATACATGGGTATGCACACACAATATACACATGCACACACATGCACACACAGCCACACACATGCACACAGTACACACACAGACACACAATATACATGGGCATGCACACACAACATACACAGGTACACATATGCACACACAGTCATACACCCAAACACAGGCACACACATCCATACACGTGCACTCAGTACACATACACAGGTACACCCACATACACAGGTACACCCACATACATAGGTATACACACAAAATACATGGGTACAGAAATGCACATGCAATGTACATGATACATACATATGCAGGAACACGGACACACACAGGTACACACACACACAATACACATGAGTACACACAATATACACAGACATACACCTACACACATAGGCATACATACACATACACAGGTACAAACATGCACACACATAAACAGCTATACACACACAGATACACACATGCACATAAAATACACATGGGTACATACAATACATACAGGCATACACCTGCACATAGGTACACACACAGGCACACACACAGGTACAACATGCACACATATACACAGCTACACACACATACACAGGTACACACATGCCTGCACAATAGGGAAGAGGGTCACACGAGGAAACAGGCCGTCTGCAGGAGGCCTCCATCCTGGAGCAGGGTGAAGACACACGCATGCATACACATATACACAGGTGCACGCATGCACACACATATACACAGGTGCACGCATATACATATACACACACAGTAGGAGAGGGTCACAGGGTGTCATGGGTGGCCTCCACTCTGCAGCGGAAGCCTCTCTGGGGCTGCCTTTAGCTGGGAGCAAAACAGTGAGCCGGTAGCTGTGCCGCCGTCAGCAGGAAGGCCATCCAGGCAGGAAGGACAGAAGCTGAGGCCCACCTGGAAGGAACCTGGCATGTTCGAGACTGGAAGGAAGGTGCTGTTGGTTGAATGGTGTCCCTAGAAGGCTGTGCTCAAGTCCTGACCCCGTACCTGTGAGTGTGATCTGGTTTGGAAACGGTCTTTGCAGGGGAATCAGCTAAGTTAACACGAGGTCCCACAGGGGCAGGGTGGGTCCTAAGTCCCCTGAGTGGTGTGTTATAAAGAGGAGAAAAGACAGAGACGGGGAGACAGGCAGGACACCATGTGACACTGCAGCTGCAGCTGCAGCCCAGGAATGCCCAGGGCCACCGGATGCCCGAGAGCGGCAGCGACAGTCTCTCTCAGAGCCCAGAAGAACTCAACAGGGCTGACCCCCTGGTCTGGGACACACACGCACACATATACACAGGCACACACACATATACACAGCTTTACACATGCAACATACGTGGGCACACACATGCACATGCAATATGCACGATACACACAGGTACACACATGCACACAATATACACGGGTACACACAATATACACAGGTACACACATGCACATATAGGTACACACATAGGCACACACAGGTATACATACGCACACACATGTACACAGGGACAGACACATACAAAGGTGCACGTGTGCACACACATACACAGGTGCACACACAGGTGCACACATGCTCAGTGACCTTCTGTTCTTACAGTGCACTGTTCTCACACACCCCCTCCTGGTGGTCCTTGGTTACGGACGCCCCAGGCGACAGCACAGAAGGCTGGTGCAGCTAGAGCCAGCTGATGAGGGGCAGGGAATCAGACGGGGGAGGGTGACCGGGTCCTCTCCGGCCCGTGGCTTAAACACTCGTGGAGTTAGCCCTGTCCGGAGCCACCGCCCAGTCCCAGAGCCTCAGCCCGTTCTGTTCCATCAGCCTGCCTGGGCTCAGCCACCGCTCGAACACCAGTGTATGAAATCCACAAGGCGCATGCATGAAAACAGGTCCTGGCTTCTCTCACGCGCCCACATTGGGCAGGACCAGGGCTGTTGCGAGCAGCGTCCACAGGACTTCCACCCACCAGCTCAGGATCCTCTCACCCCTCACCCCCGCAGCCCCCTCCCAGCGGCTCTGCAGCGGCCCCCCAGGACCCTGCAGCAGGCACCCTGCAGGCGCCCAGGCCAGCCATTCGAATTCTTGCTCGAGCCCCTGCAGGCAGAATTTCAGGGACAGGAATCAGCGCCCGGAGTGTCCCTCTGTCCCTGTGTCCTTCACCTCCATCCCCCGACAGGGCCGTCTCATGTAGGAGCTGGGGCTGGAGGCGACAGGCCAGAGCCTGAAGGGACAGTGTCACTGCAGAGTGGCCCACGCTCTGCACCCGGGGACAATGGGACGGAAGCACCCTGAGGACCTCCACTGTGCCACCAACGCCCATCCTCTGACCCAGGACTCCTCCAACAAGCCTTCCCCCACCTCGGGGACATCCCGAACCTGGCTGCAGCCCTGATGGGGTCACAAGCCTTGGGGACTTGAACGACAGTCACAAAGTCCCCCCGCCATCCACTGATGATGGTTAAACACAGTGTGGTCCATCCACACAGCAGGTGTCAGCCAGCTGGAGAAACGAGGCCGGTACATGTTGCGACACGGATGGACGGTGGAGTGAACGCACCACGCTGAGTGAGACAGGCCGGCCGCACAAGGCAGATCCCTCGGACCCCACTTACAGAAGGGTCTAAACACAGTCGATGCCCTGAGATGGAAACTAGGCTGGAGGCTTCCAGGGCCTTAGAAGAAAGGATGCGAGGCTCTTTCTCCCCGACCCGGGTCATGTCAGGAGGGAGCGGTCCCTGGAGAAGGACGTTAGGCCTGGGAAAGGGGGTCAGCAGGAAGGGGAAGGCCGACAAGGAGACGGACCGACAGTGGCTGCAACGAGGGGCTTACAGAGCGACAGCTGTGAGGCTGGCCCAGGAACGGGCACCCTTCATCAGTTACACGTGGGCTGCTGAGTTCTTGGCTGTGGTGGCGGTTACGTGGGGCGGCCGTGAGTCACAGCTGAGCTGGTGGCACCGGACGACAGAAACGCTCTCTACCTTGACTGTGGCGGCAGTTACCTGCGTGCGGGCATTTGTCACAACCCACGGAACTGACCCCACTTCTATGGCCGTGAGTCGTGGCTCCGTGATGCTGGCTGTGAGGCAGTGGGGGTCCGGGGTCGTGGCTCCATGACGCTGGCTGTGAGGCAGCGGGGGTCCGGGGGCAGCGTGCTCGTCTTCTGGGGGAGACCCGGATGCGATTCCCTGCCAGTGCCCGTCACGTGCAACCCCCATCTGTCAGAGGCTGGCCTGCTGCTGGGGCGCAGACCAGGCTTCAGGGGTGCTTCCAGACTATGCCAGGAAGAGAGGCCTGGTGACCCACTCCCAAAGGATTGGCCAGTGAGGACCCCGTGATGACAGCAGGGCATCCCCAACAGATGGGGGTGGCCCGGACCGGGCGCCGAGAGGTGGTGGCTGAGTGCACGGAGCTAACACCAACAAAGGTGACTTTAAAAAAAGGACTTTGAATAGGAGAAGGAAGGGCTGCTTATGCAGACAGCTCAGGGAGCAGGAGTGTGTGCAGCGATGGACACTGGGAAGAGTCCAACAGGGGAGCTGTTGCATTGTGGGAAATTGTGGTCAATGACATGAGACAAAGTATATGTGAACTGCTGCATGGAAAGTGCATTTGCTCTGTAAATCTTCACCCAAATCACAATTAAAAAAAAAAAAAAAAAAAAAAAAAAAAAAAAAAAAACTTTGAAATCTCTAAGTCCAGCATCTCATTATAAAGATATGGAAACTGAGGTTCATCAAAGAGGGAAAGGACCTGCCCCAGGCCAAGCGGAGGCAGAGCCGGGCTGGGGGCAGGCGGCAGCCCCCCAGCTAAAGGTCTCCAAGCAAGATGCCAGCTGCTGCCCCGTGCAAACCCTGCTCCACGGTATGTTATGGGAGGCCTCCCTGCTGTGACTCAGCCATTTACACAGGAGCAGACATGTGCCTAGCGGGGGACCGGCCGCACACACACAGACGTGCACCTAGCAGGGGACCGGCCGCGCACACACAGACACGCACCTAGCGGGGGACCGGCCGCAGACACGCAGACACGCACCTAGTGGGAGACTGGCCGCACACACACAGACACGCATCTAGTGGGGGACCGGCCGCACACGTGCAGATGGAGACCGAGCGGGGGGCCGGTCGCACACACAGACACGCACCTAGCGGACAGTTGGGACGATGAGACGTGAAGACATGTGGGGCTTATGTGACCAAAGAGGAAGACAGAAGGCCCCTGAGGAAGGACACGGCACCCGGGACACACCCTGGAGCAGCCTTAGCAGAGCCACTGCTCCATCTTTAACTACACTTTCAGTTGGCGAGCGCCCAGCCCAGACAGCACTCACCTTGCTCTTTTCCGTTGCACACAGAGGTGCCATTTTCTGCAACACCCTCCCCATCGGAGCTCGGCCTCTCTGAAGACAGCTTCTGTCAGGGAAGAAGGAGGAAGCGGCTGTGACAAGGTGACGTGGGCCGAGGAGTGTTGGCACAGGCCACAAGTCATCCCCAAAGTGACAGAAAACATGGCAACAAGCAGGCTTGGCGGCCACAGAGACGGGCTGGGAGAGCACCCAAAACACCTAAAAGGAAAGGCAGGCCCCTGGAGTCAGCTGACACGTGCCCAGAGTCAGCCAGGAACCCACCTGGAACCCACCGTGGGGAAGGTGCAGGAGCCGACCAGCTGTGTCCCACAGTGCATGGGGACAGCGTAGGCAGGGCCAAGTCCACAGCGCTAAACAGCAGGCACTGATAATGTGCCCACCCACAGCGGCACAGAGACTAGGAGCCGGCATGGCACGGCCCACCAGTCGGGGACTCTGAAACGGGGTCAGTGGTCAGTGGGCCTGCAAAGGCTCAGAAGCCAGCAGCAAGGACTGAGAACCATGCTGGGACCCCAGCGAGGAACCTGTTTGCAAGCCACAGAGACGCGGCAAAGACTTATGCAGAAGATTTAGGGGCCATGGTATTTGAAACGGCTTCAGAAAAAAA
>NW_006922192.1:1299852-1308970 GCF_000298275.1 Orycteropus afer afer
TCACAGAAGCAGACTGCCTCACCTTTCTCCCATGAAGAGGCAAGGGTTTGAACCACCTACCTTTTGGTTAGCAACCAATCACTTACCCACTGTGCCACCAGAGATCCCCATAAGTGAAAGCCCTATAGATTTCATACTATTAAGCTGAAAAAAATGCAAAACTGATTCTTAGATGTTGTAGGAGGTACTGAGTGGCTCAGACTCACAGTGACCGCACACAGAATGCCTGCTGCCCGGCCCTGCACCGCCCAGGAGCAGCTCAGGGTCGGATCACTGCAGTCCACAGGGGGCGCCACTGAGTTTAGGAAGCTGACCGCAGGCCTCTCTTCCTCGTCCCTCTCCATCTGGAAGCCCCACTGAAACCTGCCAGTGCCACGGCCACACGGGAGCCTCCTCAGACAGGGAGGGGTGGCTGTGCGTGAGGCGCGGACCGAGACTCCAACCTGGGGTCTCACACACGGAAGGCAAGGACTCTCCCACTGAGCCACGACGCACACCTCTTGCGGGGGCTGACGGCGACGCACGCCTCTTGGGGGGGCTGACGGCGACGCACGCCTCTTGAAGGGGGCTGAGGGTGTGCTGTCTCACTCACCTTGTATCGTTAGTGCTTTTCCAGGCCTTGTATTATTAATGGGGGTGTTAAGTGCTAATTTCAGAAAAACCTAGACAAAAGCCAGTAACACAAAAGTAACTGAAAAAGTGGTACAAGGAATCTTGCAGACAAGGCCACAGAAAGTGCAAGAGCTGTTGCTGCTCTGGGCGGTCGTGTGCATTCCGACTCACAGCGAGCCCACGAGACAGAGCGGAACGCCTCGTGGTGTTTCCTAGGCGTTATCTTTACAGCGAGCCCACGTGACAGAGCAGAACAGCCCGTGGTGTTTTCTAGGCCATGATCTTTATGGGGACAGATCACCAGGCCTTTCTTCCGCAGAGCTGTTGGGCGAGTGTCAACTGCCAACCTCTCAGTTAGCAGCCCAGTGCTGACGTGCTGTGCCACCAGAACTCCTTCAGAGAAACACACGATGAGAAACAAACAAAACTGACAGAAGAAATGCAGAGTGCTGGGCGGCATGGGCTCCTCCCAGCAGTGGACCGATGAGTGACTCCCACAGATGTTTTCTGGAACTTTCTGAAGTGAGTCAGCAGTCACTGAACAATCAGGAAAACTCCCACAGGCTGCTATGTCCCAAATCAGGATGAGGACAGACAAAAAGGGGTCTGTCTGCTGTCAGGGGCCCGACTAGAGCCTCGGTGGGGGGGGCCTCGGCCGCAAGCCCACACAGAACAGTGCCTGGCAGGAAGCCCAGGGTCCCGAGGAAAAGAGATTGGTCAAGCACAGGAAATGAAGGGCAGCTGGGGACGCTGGCATGCAGCGGGACGGGGACGGGCCTGCCCAGAGTCTGGCTCCTCGGCCCACACTGCTGGCTCCCCTTCTGCCGTCACCGAGGAAAGGGAGCGAGAGCGGGGCAGACAGGGCGGGGCCTGGGCCTGGCCAGTGGGGAAGGTGCACTTATTCAGCACCTACTGTAGTGGGTCCTGGCCCCAGGACTGTCTCCCATCATTGTGTTCAAGCTTCACAACACTGCTGTGAGTGCTGTTACTGCACGTTATTCCAAAAGACAGGAGGCGACCGAGCTCAGGATGACCAAAGCTCAGGAGGGGCACAGGCCGTGTGCACCCAGCAGGGTCTGCGGAGAGTCACTGTGCTGGCTTGATCCGATGCTAGACTAGATGCTGTTCTTTTGTGATGTAATGTAATGACTGCATAATGCAATGTGACGTGATGTAATCACCCTCCATAATGTGATGAGCTCACCCTCCATGATGTAATGTAATCACCCCCATAATGCGATGTGATATAATGTAATCACCCCCACAATGTGATGTGATTTGATGTAACCACCCTCCATAATGTGACGTAATGTAACCACTCTTCATAATGTGACATGTAATCACCCCCCATCATGTGGTGTGATGTAATTACCCTCCATAATGTGATGTGCTCACCCTCCATAATGTAATGTAATCACCCCCATAATGCGATATGATGTAATGTAATCACCCCCATAATGTGGTGTGATGTAATCACCCTCCATAATGTGATGCGCTCACCCTCCGTAATGTAATGTCATCACCCCCATAATGCGATATGATGTAATGTAATCACCCCCACAATGTGATGTGATTTGATGTAACCACCCTCCATAATGTGATGTAATGTAACCACTCTTCATAATGTGACATGTAATCACCCCCCATAATGTGGTGTGATGTAATTACCCTCCATAATGTGATGTGCTCACCCTCCATGATGTAATGTAATCACCCCCATAAAGTGGTGTGATATAATCACCCTCCATAATGTAATGTCATCACCCCCATAATGTGATGTGATGTAATGTAATCACCCCCACAATGTGATGTGATTTGATATAACCACCCCCCATAATGTGACGTAATGTAACCGCTCTTCATAATGTGACATGATGTAATCACCCCCGATAATGTGGTGTGATGTAATCACCTCCATGATGTGATGTAATACAATGTAACATGATGTGATCAATTCATCAGTTGACAGTGGAGTCTCCTTATGGTGTGTTCTGCCTCCAGACTATGAACAGATGTTTTGGCAGATTTGTCTGTTCTCTGCACTCTTCCTGTCCTGACCTATGGATCTTGGGATGCAACCCTGCTGGAGTGTCCAGCAGGTCACCTGACCTAGGGACCCCCAGTCTGAGCCCTAATCCACAGTGAATCAATTCCTTGAAGCAAATCAACCTCCTGCCCCCTCCTGTTCTCTCTCCGGATGTATCTCACCGGCTCTGTATCACAAGCGATGCCCGAGACCCTTACCTTCTCAAGCTCTGCCTTGTGCACGGGGGAACTTGGTGGGGGCGGGCATTCGGAGGAGTCCACAGGCCCACTGCAGCCGCTGTACACCTCCTTTATCACCTAGAAGAAGCACAGTCAGGTTGGAGCATGCTCAGGTTAGGGACACGTACAGGGCTGAACCCCAAGAGGAGCTGGGTAGAGGTGACCCAGTGACAGAAAACCCGAAGGCTCAAAGCCCTGGGTGCTGAGGTCCCGGATGCAGGAAATCACCTGTGTGTGTGCACACGCGCACCCGCCCACCAAACGTCCATGAGATCCTGGGAAGATACAAGTCACATGGACCCAGTGGGGAACATGCACATGGCAGAGGTCCCTTCCCAGTGTCACTGGCACACCCATGTTGTTCCCACTGGGAAGACCCTCGCCAAGGTGGGCTGACAAAGCGGCCATGACAACGGGCCTGGACACAGCAAGGACTAGGAAGCTGATGCAGGACAGGGCAGCATGTCCTTCTGGGTACACTGGGTCTCAACGCACTGAAGCTGGTTCAATGGCTCCTAACAGCTAATAAAAAAACTAATAACGTGACAAGGGAAAAGAAAGCCACCAGCCAGTAACTGCTGTCCTGGCTGTTCACAGAGAATGCGCAGCGGGCCCACTGGAACCCCCAGCCCCTCCCGCCACGTGCACCTCCCTTGTCAGCATCACTGTCCTGTTACCATGACGAAGCAGCCGTCTCCCTCTGGAGCCAGCCTGCCCACCCTGCTGAACTCTACCCTCCATCTCTGAGACAATCCCTCCTTTGGTCCATCTCCTCTCGCTGCCCTCCAGTCACCCCCCAAATCTCTCTGCTCCCCTTCCGTGAAGCTTCTAGAAGGAGTTCTCTCTCCTCCACGCCCTGATCCCTCTCAGCCTCCTCTTCCTGAAGCTGTCTCATTGGACACTGCCTTGTCCCTGCTGGCTGTCCTCCTGGGAGAACACGAACGAGACAAGGTGGGTCCTGCCCCCAGAGGACTCTGGGGAAGAACCAGGTACCTGACTGAGCTGTGATCTGGGGTGGCAAAAAGACGCTACAGACACCTGACTCCATGGTAACGTCAGCTGGAGCCCACTAGCCCGTTCAACACCAACCCCATCCATCTGTTTTCTGGTCCTGCAGATAAGCTCTAGATACAGAAACACCTGCCTCTTGCCATGATTTGAACACCTCTCCCCAGGCCACGTGTGGGATGCTTGGTGCCAACCTCTGTCTGTAAGTTCCCTGATAATGCTCCATCTGCTCAAACTGGCTCTGCCACCTCTTTTTAGGACTCCGAGCTGTGACCCTCAGAGACCCTCTTCCACTGGGGGGATGGGGTGCTATCCCCCACACCGGCTCTGCTTGCTGGCTCTGCCCACATTTCAAGGGCTCTTGGTCTTTATCCTGGTCTCCATGCTTCTTCATGTGACCCGCCCCCTTGGTGACCTTGTCCAGTTCCTGACTGCAAGTACCACCTTTTCCCAGGAACCCCCAAATTCATTTCATGCTCTGACTGGTCACTGGGCATGTCTCTCACCCACCCGTTTCTCTCCCCATCGTCCCCTATCTCTGTGGCAACACCAGGCACCCACTGCTGGGGACAGAGAGCTCCCAGAAGTCTTCGTGCAGTCTGCCCCACCCCCACCCCATCAGCATCTAATCTGTCAGCCACACGTGCTCTTTCTCCAGAATTACCTCTGTCCATTCACTTCTCCCCACCGACACTGCCACTGCCCGGGGTGTCCATCTAAATGCCCAGCAGTGGCTTCTCCTGCTACTTCTGTGAATCAGCCACTGAAGACCCACGGGCCAATCACAAGTGACCATTGGATGGTGCAGGACCGGGTAGCTCGTGTCTGGATGTGCAGAGTCCCGAGGACCCAGGGCTGACTTGAAAGCAGCTACAATGATGACGTGTGGAACTTGCCAGCATGGAGGCAACACTTCTGTAGTTACTGGTGTTCACAGCCACCGCTACAGTCGCGCCTCTGCCCCACTCTAACTTCTGAACACTCACAGCGCTCTGGGCACAGTCCTGGCCAGCGGGACCCGCAGTCCACACCACAACAGACTTCCGGCACGTGTGGGGCTGATCTCATCACGAAAAGCAGGCAGGCAGATCTTTCAAAATGTCTTAGACTCTTTTGGAACTTGACTGCAATTTGAGTTAAACTCAACCCCTTTCGGGGCCAAAGAGACACGCTGTGGACATCTGTGCAGCGGTTTAAGATGTGAGCTCCACACACAGATCCAAATTCACTTGGCTTCCAACTCGCGCTGGGATAAGGTCCATTCCCCACCCAGAGCCCAGGGTCATGTTTCTGGTCATCTGCTTGCTCAGCTCCCAGCTGTTCCAGGAAAACAGAACAAAGCCAGGTCCACCCTGAGACTGGGCAAGAGGGGAGAGCAAACCCGGAGAGCTCGCCATGCCGTCCCTGGGGCGGGTGCTGAGCTGCAAAGACACTCCCGAATGTGGTCTCCATTCCGGGACAGACACCTTCCGAGTCCACGGGAAGGCCAGGCGTCCCACTCCCTCCCACACGCCGACACCACGCCTCAGACGCCCAGCTCCAGCAGTGAGAGAATCCATTCCTGATGCTGAAAGCCACCCAGTGTGTGGCATCTTGCTCTCACACCCCTGGGAGAGGCCATGGACTCATCCTGGACGATCCAGCTGAGGGCTGTGTCCCCGGAAGCAGTGCTGCCCCCACCCTGGTATGGCTGCCCCACAGACGCGCTCCTGGAGCCACACGGCCCCTGCCTTGCTTACGCTGGTGCTCCCAACACCCAGCAAACAGCAGCAAAGCAACTGAACAGACATTTAAAAAAAACAAACTCACTGCCATCAAGTCAATTTCAACTCACAGCGACCCCTCCTTGGGTTTCCGAGGTGGTATCACTACAGAAGTAGATTGCCCAAGCTTCCTTCCGAGGAGTGCCTGGTGGGTTTGAACCGCCAGCCTTCTGGTTAGCAGTCAAGTGCCTGAGGCACTACGCCACCAGAAAAGACATCAGGTTGAGGAAAAAGAACAAAGATGTAAGGTGGGCTTGAGATTTTCTACACGAGAATAAAACCAGAAGAGAAAGGAAGCCATCCACGGCATAAGCCACCTCCTGGCCAAGTCCTCCCTGTCCTCTGCACAGGTTTCTGCAGCCCCGGACCCAAAAGGCGGTCAGGGATTTCATTTTACTCAGATCCACCACCATCGTGCCTGGAAGCAGCAGCCAGGAAATCAAACAGTGTGTTGCGTTATCTGCTGCAGGAGACCCATAAATGCTCCAGAGCTAGGGGGTCACTTTGAGGACTAAGGTGCTCCTGACCCAAGCCACGGTGCTTTCAACCACCTCATACACACACAAAAGCTGGACAATGACTCAGGAAGAGTGAGAAGAGTTGGCGCCTTTGAATCATGGTGTTGGTGGAAATAGTGGAAGTGGCACGGACCGTCAGAAGGCCGACCACATCAGCCTCAGAAGAGGCAGCTGGGACCCCCCTTGGAAGCGAGCACAGCGAGGCTTCAGCTCGTGTCCGCTGGCCATGCTGTCAGAAGGGACCACCCCCGGAGAACGACCTCATGCTTGATAACGCAGAGAGACCCCAAGCGAAGGAAGACCCTCCGTGAGATGGACCACACAGCGGCTGCCACACGGCTCCAGCACAAAGTGACGGGGGGCTGGAGCGCGACTGGGCCCCACGTCATTCTGTCAAGCTCGGGGTCACCTCAAGCCAGAACCTCCTCCACGGCACCTCACATCAACACCACAGCCCACAGAGCGCTCCCAGGGCTCGTGCACAAAGCCCCTTGCTGGCCGCCTGTGGATGCGCACGGTTGCGCGGATGCTCCTGGAACTGTCTCTGTCCCCTGGACCATGACAGGTCCTGTTTCCCAACCTACAAAGCCTTGGGGACCTGACAAGTTCCTGCAGTGGGTCCCATGAGGTCCCCCACCCTCCGCGCTAATTCACGTATCAGCTTTCCTGAGCAGCTTTCCCTGATGGCCCGTCCCTAACGCTATGGATGAGTCACACAGTGCTGTCCCTGAATGGCTGGCTCTTCTCCCCAGTGAGAACTTGCGTTTCTTGTGACAGTAACCCATCTCCAGGCTGCTTAGGTCGGGGACAGGGTGAAGGCGACCACGAGAGGCCTAGACAGAGGCTGGGACCAGGCTGGGGGATACTCACGGCATCCTGGCCCTGCCACGTTTGGTTCCTGCTCAGATGAATAGAATTAGCTCGCCCAAGACACCAAGACCGCCACTGCTGAACAGAGGCGTGAGCGGAGGGCCACCCTCACATCTGTGCTGGTTATCAACCCGGAGAGAAAGCAGGCAACTTTTCTGGGAAAGCCTTGCCACTCCATCCCTGTCCACTGCCAGGCGACACCTGCAGAGTTTGGAAGCACCACCCCTGGGCTTACCCCCCAGGTCTCTGTTCAGCTGCGGGTGAGGCTGTGAGGTCCATGTTCTTCCCCTAACAGATCGTGTTCCGGGAGAGGTTCCATAGGCATGTTCAGGCATTGGATCCAAACTCAGGATCCCAAAACCCTTCCAAAAACAAATTGTTGTATGTTTGGTGGTATTTTTGTTGCTTTAAACTTGAGCCCTCAGCTCCAGAAACACCCTCCCCGCACATTCTTGAGGAAACCCGAGCCTGCCGTTTCTGGGAACTCTGCTCTCGTCTCTGGCGTGACCCCGACGCAGGGCTCTGGTTTTCAGCACGTGGGCTCACACGCTCCAGTCAGCTGGGCAGGCACTGCTGGCCAGGGAAGGCGAGAAACACCCTGGCCACATTCCTCCAGGAAGTGTGCACAGAGTCATGGACTCTGTCTTCTCACACTTGACCAGGGGTGTGTATGGCTTCATTAAAGCTGGTGAGTAGATGCATTAAAGCCGGGCTTCCGGTGTTCAAGGCTGGACCCCAAGTTCAGGGCCATCCAGGAGAATGTCAGCTTGTAAGTGACAGACTTGTGACTGGTTTCAGGAAAAAACTAATCGATGGGAGCTTGTATGTAGGCATCCCGGTGGTAATGTGGAAAGGTGTGTGGCTGCTACCCACAAGGTCAGCAGTTCAAGCCCACCAGCTGCTCCACAGAAAAAAGATGAGGCCATCTGTTTCTGTAAAGATTTACAACCCTGGTAACCTCATGGGGTCGCTAGGAGTCGGAATTGACTTGACGGCCATGGGTTTGAGGGACCTGGTGGTTCTTGTGAAAGGAATCATAGAGGTGGTACTAACAAGACAGCCAAACAAGTCATCCATGACTCAGCCTCAAGAGTCAACTCAAACTCCAGTCACCCGATGATCGTCACGCTGACACAGGACTGGACAACCTTTCGTTCCTTGTACACGGGATCACCACCGTGAGTCGTGGCCAACTTGATGTCAACAACAACAGCAGTGTTCTCGTCAGGTGCCGTACAGTCGGCTCCAATGCACAGTGGCCCCACGCACAACAGAAGAAACCCTGCGCAGTCCTGCACCAGCCTCAATCCTTGCCATACCTGAGCCCATCACTGTGGACACTAGGTCACTCCATCTTCTTGAGGGCCTTCTCCTCCTTCATCGACCCTCCGCCTTACCAAGCATGACATCCTTCTCAAGAAAATGGTCTCTCCTGACAACATGACCAAAGTAGGTGAGATGAAGTCTGGCCATTCTCGCTGCCAAGGAGCATTCCGGCTGCACTTCCTCCAGGACAGATCTGGTAGTTCTTCTGGCAGCCCAGAGTACATTCTGTATTCTTTGCCAGCACCACAACTCAAGGCATCAACTCCTCGTTGGCTGTCCTTATTCACTGTCCAGCTTTCACGTGTGTATGAGACAACAGAAGATACCATGGCTTGTGTTAGGTGGACCTTAGTCTTCAAAGTGACATTTTTGTTCTTAAACAATTTAAAGAGGCCCCTAGCAGCAAATTAGCCCAGTGCAATACAACATCTGATTTCTTCACTGCGGCTTCCATGGAAAGGGAGCTGCGGTGGGGTAGTGGTTAAGGGATTTGACTGCTGACCAAAAGGTCAGTGGTTTGAACCTACCAGCTACTCTGTGCGAGAAACTTGAGGTAGTCTGCTTCTGTAGAGACTGCCTTGGAGACCCAATGTGGGTCACTATGCGTCAGAATTGACTTGATGGCAGTGAGGGTGGCTTTTTATTTAGTTTTGTTTCCATGGGTGTTGAGTATGGATCCAAGTAAAACGAAATCCTTGACAACTTTAATCTTTTCTCCATTTATCGTGATGCAGCTCATTGGTCCAGTTGTGAGGA
>NW_006922192.1:1315363-1316310 GCF_000298275.1 Orycteropus afer afer
ATATCTTTGCCTGGTTTTGGTAGCAGGGTTATGCTTACTTCATAGAATGAATTCGGCAGTGTCCTTTTCTAGGTTCTGGTTTCCTTTCAGCAGAATTGGTGTCAGCTCTTCTCTGAATGTTTGGTTGAATTCATCTCAGCTGTAAACTTTACGGAAGCAGACTGCCAGGCCTTTTCTTCCATGGTAACACTAGATGAGTTCACACAGTAATATGTTAGCAGACAAGTGCAAACCTTTTTCACTACCTAGGGAAGATATGACCATTTAAAGTCTGTATGTACCAAATAACATACCCCCATAATACATTATGCAAAAGCAGACAGAAAAAGGACAAACAGACAAATCCCAACTATGGACGAACACAGTAACACAGCCCTTAAACCAGTACCTGATAAAACAAACAGGCAGACAAATTCGTAAGGATGTGAAAAGATTTCAACATGCAACGAACGACTCTGATATGATAAGCACCACGACCAGTAGCAGCACAGTAGAGGGTCAGCAAAACAGGGGAAGGCCCCCCAGGAGATGGACTGACGCACGGCGACAATCCTGGGCTCCAGCCTGGCAGCGACAGAGAAGGGCCAGGGCCAGGCAGTGTCTCGTTATGTTGCACACAAGGCCACTGGACCTGAGCCAACTCAGAAGCTTACAACAGCAGCAGCAGTGGGTTCACGCATACGTAAAAGTATTTTCTGTGAAGCATACCAGTGTGTGTGTGTGTGTGTGTGTGATGTGCTGTCGAGTCGGACCTGACTCATAGCCACCCCTCCTTGGGTTTCCGAGGTGGTATCACTATGGATAGATTGCCCAACCTTCCTTCCAAGGAGTGGCTGCTGGGTGTGAACCACCAGCCTTCTGGTTAGCAGTCAAGCACCTTAAGCACTATGCCACCAGAGCTCCCGTGAAGCATACCTGTTGTTGTTGTTGTTATGTGCCGTCGAGTC
>NW_006922192.1:1316649-1317766 GCF_000298275.1 Orycteropus afer afer
AATGTTAAACACCAAATCCAAGAAGGAAACTAACCTTGAGGAGGGAGGGAGAGGAATTAAACGTGGAAGCATGCTTCAACTGTATCTGTAATATTTTGAACTTAAAGAGACTAAAAGATGAAGGAAACAGAACAAATGGAGTTTAGGTCCCTTGTGAAGCTGGAGCCCCAGGACCTGGGACCTATGTTTTGTACATTTCTAGGTCTTTCTGACAGGTAGCCATCCCAGTGACAGGGTCTGGAACAAACTTATCCTGACCATCTCAGAACTCTGCCAGCTTTGGAAAATTAAAATTCTCTAAAGCACTCAGTTACTAGTTTCATCACATGGCTGATTATGAATCAAGATTTCTTAGGCCCTATCACTGTCATATGTAACAGAAATAACAGCACAAACATGAAACAGAGTGATTAAACCATTTGAAACTCTTTAGAAAAAAGATAATTGAGCATGTATCTTTCCATCTTTTTTCGGAACTATCAGGAAATGCTAACAACACATTCTTACCGCTAATTTTCCACCCCATATGGAACCAGAAGCCTACCATTAGCTGGAAACAGTGGTTTCCATCTGTGAACATCTCAGAGCTGATGAGGTGGATGAAGATGACTTCACTCCATCAGCATCTGACATCTTAGTCGTCAGTGCCTCAGCCACACCGTCAGCTTGAGACTATGTCCCAGGGATGTAAAACCCAGTAACACTCTAAGAGACTTCACGTAGACTACTGTTGTCAAGAAGGGAGCTATTCTTTAGTGTGCAAAGGATGTTTAATAAACTAAGAATGGAGACAGGGAGAAGAAAGCTAAGATCTCTAGTGGTCTTCCTCGGGTCTTCTGGAAGGGACAGTCACACACGTGACAACAGCGGAAGGGACAGGGAGCCCAAGAACGGGAGCAGGTGACGGCCAACACAGACAAAGAAGACTGCTCACCTGTCCGCTAACTGCCCCTCCCTCCTTTTGAAGGGATGGTGCTAAGGTCAGAGAGGTAAGAACTGAAAACGGCCATCCATCAGACAGCACGACAGAATGGGAATGACGTTTAGAGCCAGAAATCTGAAGCCAGGTGGAGTCCTGGCTCCGTCATGGTTGACCCGAGTCACCACGAAGCTGCCA
>NW_006922192.1:1318801-1319849 GCF_000298275.1 Orycteropus afer afer
CACAACACTGACAACAACTGAGCACACACTGCCCCTGGAGCAAGTCGCCAGACATCTGAAACTAATGATACCCCACAGCAGCTATTCTCTTCCCACAAGGCAACCAAAGTGGGAATCAGTAACAAGAACAGTAATTAGGAAACCATGTGTTCCAAAATTAAGAAATGCACTTTCAAATGACGCACAGATCACTGAAACAGATCGAATGAAAATCAGATAATGTCGTAAAATAAGTGGAATGAAAATAGGACTTGTGGAAACTGAGGCACGCGATGCCCACTGGCATGGAATTCACAGCTGAAATGCAAATACGATCAGGGAAAGGATCGATGAGGGAACACCCACCTCAAGAGACTGGAAGAAGAAGGTGTCGATGACAGAACTCAAAGAAGGAAGAGGGAGAAGAGAATAAGGTGCTGAAATAAAAATCACACTCGCTGAAGAGAGGGTCAGCACAGGCCAACCGCCAAGTGGTTTTTTGGGGGCAGCATCACCTTGATACCTACAAGCAGAAAAATGCTCGACAGAACTTAGCTTCCATTTACATTTTAAAACAAAAACAAAGTGAAAAACCGTTAGCAAAGCAGGAATAGAAAGACCTTCTCTGAGCTGGGAAAAAGTACTTACAGAAAGTCTCCAACACACACTCCCCTTCAATGGTGAAATGTCACAGCCTGCACTTGGGAATCACAGAGCAAGGACACATGGGACCATCTGGGGCAGCTCTGAGCTGGCAGTGCCAGCCAGTACAATGAGGCAAGAAAAACAAAACAGTGTGAGGCTGGAGAGGACTGCACTCCCTCAGTGACAACCTCCAAGAGTCTACAGAGAAGCTACTCCACATGAACAGAAGAACAGCTGGATCGAAACTCAGTGGTATTTCTAACACACCAGTAGTGCACCATTAGAAAGGCCTTTTAAAAGATGCCATTTATAACAGCATCAAAACTTATCAGCTTCCCAGGAATAAACATACCAGGTACCAGCTAGGTTAGCCTTCTTCTGAGACTGAGAGTTCTGAAGACCTCTGATTGCCAACCAAGGACAA
>NW_006922192.1:1333896-1338774 GCF_000298275.1 Orycteropus afer afer
CTCTGCCCAGTCCCATGGGGTCACAACGAGCTGCCGGTTGGCTCAACGGCACCCACCAAGCAACCCACAACCTTGACGTGACCACAGTTAGAGCACACACCTTGGAGCCCCTAGTTCACCTGAGTCCTGCCCTCCGCGCCCGGCCTCACAGGAGAGCGAAGATCCGCCAGGGAATGAGCAGACACACGGCACACACCCAGAGTCTCCACTTCCCAGGACCCCCCAACAGGGCTTTCCGTGCTGTCTCACCACCCCTCCAGCGACCACTCAGGGGCGGGGTGGTGAGCTAAGGACCCAGGGGTCTAGTCCTCTAAGGAGGTTCCTGCACCCAGGAGCATGCAGGTACCATCTAGCAGGTCCACAGGATCAAGAATTGGGATGACGTGGGCTTCTGGTGGCTTCAAAGAAACCCGAATGCCCAGCTACGGAAGACAGAACCGTCCGGGTCCGTCAGTGCACGCGGTGCCGGGAAGGCACGCCCTGCAGGACACGTCTGGAGGCTGAGCAAGGACGGGGCAGCGACGGGGGCTCACCTTCAGCCACTGGCCCGCCTGCTCCCGGCTCTGCACCGCGAGGACCAGGGGGTCCGTCCCCGGCTGGGTGATGCGCAGCTCGTGCTTCTTCTTCTTGCCGTCCTTCGGGACGTAGGTGATGCAGCAGCCCTGGAGGGGCACTTCCATCTGCGGCTGCTGGTCCTTGGAGCTTTTGTAGCACTGCAGGAAACACACAAACCAGTGGGCTCTGGGGGCTTCGCAGGGCGGGCAGCAGACATACTCACGACCCGGAGCGAGAGAGCTCGCGCCCGGCAAGACCAGCAGCCTCCAACAGAACGAGGAGGTCTCCGCGATTGCACAGTGCACCTCCAGGGAGCACTGCCCCTGTGGCATTTTACCCCCCCCCCCCCACGAGAAAACGTGTTCACTGCTGCTGAGCGAATATTGACAGGCACCTAGGACGTGGCTCTGCCCCCGGGGAGCTTACCTCTGCGGCGTTCCCCCACCGAGTCTAGCACAGCCCCCCGGCGGGCGCAGCCTAGGGATCAGATACTTATCTTTGCAGCCATCTGTCACCCCTATCCTCCTAGCTCTCTGAAAGACGGGCAAACTGCGTTACTGTCGCGATCGTGTTACGCACAGGCACGGCCTGTCAGAGCTCTGTGCTTTGCTGTGCTTCACAGACATTTCCACAGATTGAAGGTTCATGGCAACCCTGTGTCACGTGATTGATCAGTGCTACTGCACACTTAACAGGCTGCCAAAACCAAACCCAACCCACGGCCGTTGAGTCGATTCTGACTCACGACGACCCACACTGGGTTTGCGAAGTGGTAAATCTTCACAGAAGCAGACTGTCCAGTCTTGCTTGCTCAGAGTGGCTGATGCGTTTGAACCACCAACCTTCTGGTTAGCAGTTAGGTGCCTAAGGCACTGGGCTACACCAGAGCTCTAACAGGCTGCAGTATAGCATAAATGTAACTTTTATAGGCAATGGGAAACCAAAAATCGGTGCACCTTGCTTTACTGCAATACTCGCCTTGTTGCCATGGCCTGGAATCGGACCTGCAGTATCTCCGAGGTCTGCCTGTACAAAGACACCTGTAAAGGTTTCCTTTCTAGTTGAGCAGAGAATCCAAAACTCAGCCTCTCCACCTACACAACAGACCTTCAAGCCAAACATTTCAATGGTAAATTTGGTACCAAGAGGTAGTTCACAGTGCTCTTGCTTAATCTGTCTGTAAAACTTTGAATTAGAGCTTCCAAACAGAGGTCCCTGGCAGATTTAGGGTGACGGGCCAAGGACGAGGCCTGACCCCATTTTGTTACGAGTTCCGGCTTCTGCATCACGCCGCGGGTTAGGTGCAGGAGCTGTGGAATTAAGGCTCTGGACCAAAGTAAAATGGCTGATCTAAGCCTGATTCAGACTTCATCTCGACTCCTGCTAACGTTTTGAACAGTCAGTGATTCTGGTGGAGTTAAGAGCCTGAGACAGACATGTTTCCTCCTTGAGCTAAAGGAAGGTTCTGCCCCCAGCAGGTCGACCCCAGAGACACCGCAGGTTCCACCGCAGGCCACCGACCCCAGAGACACCACCGGTTCCACTGCAGACACCGACCCCAGCGACACTGCTGGTTCCACTGCAGGCCACCAACCCCAGAGACACCACTGGTTCCACTGCAGGCCACCGACCCCAGCGACACTGCTGGTTCCACTGCAGGCCACCGACCCCAGAGACACCACTGGTTCCACTGCAGGCCACCGACCCCGGAGACACCACGGGTTCCCCTGCAGACACCGACCCCAGAGACACCGCCGGTTCCACTGCAGACCACTGCAGAAAGTGAGCATCACAATGAAGACAGCTGCGTGAGTGCTTTGGTTTCCCGGGGCATGTGCTATTGCACTGTTGAGGGTGCAAAAAATGCAACAGTGCGATAGCACATGCTATTGATGGAAGGTTTGAAACATCGTGAGGGTGGCCGACAGGGGACACAGAGACACCAAGTGAGCACGTGCCTTTGAAAAATGGCGCCCACAGGCTTGCCTGAGGCAGGGTGGCCACAAGCCTCCAATTTGTAAAAACGCACTATCCACGAAGTGCAATAAAAGGAAGTGTGCCTATACGTACAGGATTTCTCCTGCAACAGTCATGCTCGTAGGCAGACAAGTACACGACAATAGAAGAAACATTTTTAATGTTCTTCAGGGGGGTCTTGACACCAGACCCTTCTCACAGTCCCCTCCGCAGCCCTCAGGAAATGTGCAGGATAGTGCCTTGTCATCTCCCCGTAAAACCCCTTTAGTTTCCAGCTGACCAATCCAAAGAGCCCATGTGCATGTTTCCAGCCAATCACCATACACCCTCCTCTACCCTGAGCTGTCCCGCCTCCTGACCTTGCAAGTTGCAACCAGAATAGTGCAGCCCAGTTCCTGGTTCCACCCTCCATCTGTTCCCAGGAAGTGCCGCCCCGGGATCGCTTGGCCCTCACTCTGGGGGCTAACATCTCCCCCACTTGAATGTTTCTTATGCTTTCAACAGATCTCTTTGTTCCATTTTATCAGAGTCTGAGAGCGTTACTCTGGGGTAACTCAGACCCAATATTTGTCTGCGGTTTCACCCATCTTTTGTTTCATGTTATAATTTGGGACCCAAAGCACAGCTCTTGTTGGAAAGACAGCAAAGGCATTTAGCTATCTGGGTCCCAGTTCGGCTCTTAATTTACTTTTTTGGTTCTTGGAAAGTTTCTTAAGCTTTCTCAGCAAGTTCTGTCATTTGCATTAAATTATCATTAACAAGGACATCTGCCACCAAGTACTGAATGCCAGCAAGACTTAAGGCTCTCACACACATCTCAACAATGCCGATGTCCGCCTTGCTGGTGGGAAGGCAGGTTTGCACTGGTCAAGGAACTGGCCCAAAGTCAAGGCAAGCTGAGAAGTGGTCACCCTAGGACTCTAGTCCAGAGCTGGCACCAGTCACACTAAACCATTCATCGATGAAGGAATGAATGAACAGATGCCGTGGTTTCTAGAATCCTTTCCCATTTTACAGTTTACCTTTGAAAAGTATCCTGTGTTTGTGTTTTTTTTTTTTTTTTTTTTTTAATTCAACTGATGCCTGCCTTGTCTAAAGAGAAGAGGAAACACCCCAACTTGGGTCGTTAGGCACGTTCACCGATCGTGCACGTTTTGACGACATGTGGACGAGGAGTGGAAAGGCCACTGGTTACAGTCCATGGGCGGGGCAAGAGGGGTCAGGCTTCCATTTCCCTTGAGCCAACTGCCTCTGAACGGACAGACGCGTGGTGAGCTGTGTGACAGAGCGCCTGGGGCAGCTCCGGACTCCAGGGCAGATGGAAGCAGGCCCGTCACGCTCAGGTGGACTGACTCGCAGTGAGGCTGTGTGGGTTAGAGCGGAACGCACTCAGCTGCCAACCGGAAGGCGGCAGGTTCAAGGCCATCCACAGATGCCATGGAAGAAAAAAATACAACAACAACAACTCACTGTCATCGAGTCGGCCCCGACTCATAGTGACCCCTCCTTGGGTTTCTGAGGTGGTATCTCTATGGAAGTAGATTGTCCAACCTTCCTTCCGAGGAGCAGCTGGTGGGTTTGAACCTCCAGCCTTCTGGTTAGCAGTCATACCTCAGGCACTATGCCACCAGAGCTCTCATGGAAGAAAGGACTGGCTACCTACTCCCCAAACCAGCCACTGGCCCCCACTGAAGCCCACTCTATTCTGAGGGTCTCCATGAGTTGGGGTCAACATGGTGTCGCTGGCTGGGTTTCGTGGTCTGGGTGCCGTGTAAACTGGGGAGGCACCCGCTTTGACCACTCTTCCTTCACTGTCTTTGTGCTGAGGACTAACTCTCATCTAACGCCTGGGAGCGGTCCTCTTCTCCACCTTCAGTCTCTGCACCTCCTATCCCCAGAAGAAACCCTGGGTGCCAATATCATCAAGTTTAATCAGTGCTCAGTTACATGATACAAAAATAATTCCAGAACCGCCTGCCCACATGACTGAAAAAAACTGACCCAAGTCGCCTTGAGAGTCCCGTACAGCCACCAAGCATACAGACCCAAGGGCTTGTCCCTGGAATTACCCCATGGGCTCCTCCACTTCTCTCTTTCGAAGTGCCAGCAGGGGTAACTTGGGCAGCTGGGTCACAGGTCACTTAAGCATTGTAATAAAAATAATGAACCTCAATTCTGCATCTCTACCACAGCTGCCACGTGGCTTCCATCAACTTCCTATTATGGACGTCACTGCTGCTGGGGTCCCATCCCAGGGAACAGGTGGAGAGCAAAGGAGGGGGGCAGAGACAATACAGGGGTGGGGGAGGAGGGCGGGAGAGGGCAAGGCGACCCCGACAGGTCCCC
>NW_006922192.1:1339364-1347272 GCF_000298275.1 Orycteropus afer afer
GGAGGCAGGCGTGGGGAGGGGGAGGTGGCGGAGCCAGGGAGCTGCCTGCCTTTTCCTGTCCCTGCTACTGTCACAGAGTCTAGCTGCACATTGTGCCTTTCAAGTTGAAAAACAAACGGGCCTCCACCTTTCCCAAAGCCTTTCCTTCCAGGCCCCTCTCGCTGCAAACCCCACCCCTGACGAGGCTTTGAGGAATCCACTGACTCACTGTGGACAGCAGCCTCTGGCCGTCAGCCTGGCCGGCATGTCCCGGACACACGCCCCTGACACGGCCTGCAGTCGGGTCACTTTGTCCCAGTGTGTGCCGGGACCCGGGCCTTGCAACGGTGCTGCCACCAACCTTGGGCTGGCCGCGGCCTGGCAGCGTCAGTGCGAGTTCGCTGTGTCTTCTGAGCCCCGGCCTGGCCCAGGCCCAGGCACAGCCCTGGTCCCGGACGTCTGAGCACCCGCCTCCCTCAGGGATGCCCGGTGGGCCCCACACAGGCGTCACTGTCCGAGGTGCCAAGCCTGAGCAAGCGACACAGAACAAGCCAGCCACGGCGCCGTACCAGCAGCTTGGTGTCTTTGATGACACACAGCAGCTTGGCCCACTGCCCGAAGCGCTTCTTCCGCAGCAGGAAGGCGCAGATCCTGGCGTCCTTCACCAGGTCCATGGAGGCCTCCTCCGAGGGCCACTGGTGGCGCGCGTTCCTCCCCTTGCCGTCCTCCTCCTCCTCGTCGTAGGACTCGTAGGAGCTGCTCATCGCATCCGAGTCGTAATCTTGGAAAAGCAAATAAGCAAAGGTCAGAGGACCCAGGGACAACGCCATCCCTCGAACCCCACCCACGGGCTTAAGCACACATTACTGCATCTTTCGCAACCAAGTACACAACGCTATCGGAGACGGTGACGGAAGACGACGCTGGTTACCCAGGGGCTGCAGCTCGGGACTTGAGCCCACCAGCGACTGTGACGATGGCACAGGACTGGACTGCGCTCTGGCCTCCTGCACGTGGGGTCACCGTGCATCAGGGTCGACTGCCCAGCAATGTCAGCAATTGGTGAAAAGAAGGAAATGAAGTCAACGGCCTGGGCAGTGGAGGTCCTACCAAAAGCCTTCAACAGAAGTACCACAGAGCCCCTGGGGGCACGAATGGTTAGTTCAGCGCTGGAGTAACTGGCGAAATGTTGGTCGGGCCCCCACACAGGTGCCACGGGAGTCAGGCCTGCCACCTGCTTCGAAGCGGCCACGGCTTGAAAACCCCAGGGAGGAGTTCCACCTCCGTCCCCGTGGGCCGCCATGCCTCGGAGCTCAGTGGCAGCAAACAGCCACTCTGACGACGGAGGGTGACTGCCTCCTACAGGACTGCATCGAGGAAGGCGACGACACTATAGCGCACCACAGCCATCACGTGACACTCTGGGGAAGCACGCCGCAGGCCCCAGTGGTGGCCAACACTCAGCCCCTGGAGACCCCGTGGGAGTGCAGTCCTGTGCTGCACACGAGGCGTCAGCACAACTCAGAACCAACTTGACAGCGACTAACAGACGGCTGGGGACTCTGTAAACACATTTCTACCTGTTCCCTCTGTCACCGTGCTGCATGTCCTCCCCACTACCTTGCAGCTAGGTGTTGCCCTCACTCTGCAGTTCATTCAACCAGATGACCCGTCCCCATGAAGGCCCACTGCTTGCCCAAGCCCACCCCATTATGTTGCGGTTCTTTCAGACCACCGGGCCCTCCTCCCTCCTGGCATCACCGCCTCAAGACCCAACCTCACACTCAAGAGCCCACCCCAGGCCCCCTCTGCCCAGACCCTCCATGGAACTCTCAGACAAATGCATCTCCTTACTTCTCCCACCAAAAAATAAATAAATAAATAAAGCCACTGCTATCGAGTCAATGCAACTCATAGCGATCCCTCCTTGGGTTTATGAGGTGGCATCACTACAGAAGTAGATTGCCCAACCTTCCTTCTGAGGAGTGGCTGGTGGGTTTGAACCGCCAGCCTTAGGCACTGCGCCATAGTGCTGCCATAACAAAACACCACAAGGGGTGGCTTTACCAAACAGAAATTTATTCTCTCACAGTTCAGGAGGCTACAAGTCCAAATTCAGAGCACTGGCTTCAGGGGGGGTTCTTGTTCTGTTGCCTCTGGAGTGAGATCCAAAGTCTCCCCCATCTTGGATTTACATGATTCAGAAGATGAAGTTTGGGCTTGGGGTGATGGGATGGGGTGAATGTGTTTTGCCTGTGACAAGGACATGATTTTTGAGGGCCAAAGGGTGCAACCTTAGGAATTGGATTGTGGCAGGACCTGTTCTTCTGCCCTTGGACACAGCAACCTTGACCCCTCAGCTTTGATAACAGCAGCCCCACCTTCCAAAACTGAGCTGGTGAATATCCAACTCTTTGAAACCTAGGAGGCCACGGCCCCACCCTATGAGACCCCAGAGGCCACGGCCCCACCCTTTGAGACCCCAGAGGCCACAGCCCCACCCTTTGAGACCCCAGAGGCCACAGCCCCACCTTATGAGACCCCAGAGGCCACAGCCCCACCCTTTGAGACCCCAGAGGCACCGCCCCACCTTAGGAGACCCCAGAGGCCACGGCCCCACCCTTTGAGACCCTAGAGGCCACGGCCCCACCTTAGGAGACCCCAGAGGCCACGGCCCCACCTTATGAGACCCCAGAGGCCACAGCCCCACCCTTTGAGACCCCAGAGACCACAGTCCCACCCTTTGAGCTCCCAGAGGCCACAGCCCCACCTCAGGAGACCCCAGAGGCCACGGCCCCACCTTATGAGACCCCAGAGGCCATGGCCCCAACCTTTGAGACCCCAGAGGCCACGGCCCCACCTTAGGAGACCCCAGAGGCCACCGCCCCACCCTATGAGACCCCAGAGGCCACGGCCCCACCCTTTGAGACCCCAGAGGCCACGGCCCCACCCTTTGAGACCCCAGAGGCCACGGCCCCACCTTAGGAGACCCCAGAGGCCACGACCCCACCCTTTGAGACCCCAGAGGCCACGGCCCCACCCTTTGAGACCCCAGAGGCCACGGCCCCACCCTTTGAGACCCTAGAGGCCACGGCCCCACCTTAGGAGACCCCAGAGGCCACAGCCCCACCTTAGGAGACCCCAGAGGTCACGGCCCCACCCTTTGAGACCCAGAGAGCTCTGCTTCCCATGCTCCTTCCAACGGCTCTGCTGACCTCCAGCTGTTCCAGGGCTGGTCCTGCTCTTTTCTTGGAAGACAAGAGGCGCAGCTCCTTTGGTCTGTGTCCCATGTGTAGGATTCCAAGAGGCAGTGTTCTTTCCTGTTGCACTTTCTCTGTCCCCTGCAGTCCGAGCTGATGGGTTTTCAGTTGGGTAGATCCATCAGTCACAGGCTTAATCTCCTTAACTAAAGATTGTGTAGCCACGTCCTTGGTGAAAATTCTAGGAAATGTGTCCTTAATTTGTACAACAGAACTTTCCATCTCTTTATGTTTTGTTTTCATCTTGTGCACAGTTCATTTTTAAGTCCATCTCTTCCTCTCATATTTTACTATAAGCAACAAGGAGAAAACTCATGGCCCCTTTAAGATCTTGCTTAGAAATCTCCTCAAATAGTCAAGTTCATCACTTGTAAGTTCTCCCCTCCACCAAGCATTTGGTCATAATTCAGACACGTTCTTTGCCACGGCGTTAAAGGCACTGCCCTTCCTCCACTGTCCAATCACATGTACGTCGCACCCTTTAACACCTCACCAGCAGCACACTGCGCTGCAACACCCTGTGGTTGGCGCCATATGCATTCTCTCAGATGACAGAGGTTTTCTCTACAGCTCTCTCTCTTCTGAGACCTCACCAGGATTGCCTCTGACGTCCATCATCCCACCAGCAGATTCCTCAAGGCAATCTAGGCTTTTACTATCTGGTATCTTAACATTCTTTGCTATTCATAAGGTTTTCCCTGGCCAATTCTTTCTAATGAAGGAAGAAGTCAAAGCTGCAATGAAAGAACTGGCGAAGAACAAGGCTCCGGGAATTGATGGCATACCGATTGAGATATTTCAACAAACAGATGCCCCATTGGAGGCGCTCACTCAGTTATGCCAAGAGATTTGGAGGACAGCTACCTGGCCAACTGACTGGAAGAGATCCATATTTGTGCCCATTCCAAAGAAAGGTGATCCCACAGAATGTAGAAATTATAGAACAATATCACTAATATCACATGCAAGTAAGATATTACTGAAGATAATTCAGAAACGTTTGCAGCAGTATATTGACAGAGAACTTCCAGAGGTTCAAGCCGGATTCAGAAGAGGACGTGGAACAAGGGATATCATAGCTGTTGTCAGATGGATCTTGGCTCAAGGCAAAGAATACCAGAAAGAGGTTTACTTGTGTTTTATTGACTATGCAAAGGCATTTGATTGTGTGGATCATGACAAATTATGGATAACATTGAGAAGAATGGGAATCCCTGAGCACTTGATTGTACTCATGAGGAATCTGTACCTTGACCAGGAGGCTGTCGTTCGAACAGAACAAGGGGACACTACATGGTTTAAAATCAAGAAGGGAGTGCGTCAGGGTTGTATTCTTTCTCCACACTTATTCAATCTATATGCTGAGCAAATAATCCGAGAAGCTGGACTATATGAAGAAAAACGTGGTATCAGGATTGGAGGAAGAATCATTAACAACCTGAGATATGCAGACGATACAACTTTGCTTGCTGAAAGTGAGGATGACTTAAGGCACCTACTGATGAAGGTTGAAGAATACAGTCTGCAGTATGGATTACATCTCAACATAAAGAAAACAAAAATCCTCACAACTGGACCAATGAGCAGCATCACAATCAATGGAGAGAAGATTGAGGTTGTCAAGGAATTCACATTGCTTGGTTCTACAATCGATGCCAACGGAAGCAGCAGTCAGGACATTAGACGTCGTGTAGCATTGGGAAAGTCAACTGCGAAGGAACTGTTTCGTGCTGAGGAGCAAGGATATCTCCTTGAGGACTAAGGTGCGCCTGACACAAGCCATGATATTTCCAATCACCTTGTATGCATGTGAGAGCTGGACAATGAATAGGGAAGACCGAAGAAGAGTTGATGCTTTTGAGTTGTGGTGCTGGCGAAGAATGCTGAAAGTACCATGGACTGCTAAAAGAACTAACAGATCTGTCCTGGAGGAAGTGCAGCCAGAATGCTCCTTGGAAGCAAGAATGGCCAGACTTCGTCTCACCTATTTTGGTCATGTTGTAAGAAGGGACCATTCCCTGGAGAAGGATGTCATGCTTGGTAGGGTGGAGGGTCGACGAAAGAGGGGGAGGCCTTCAACGAGATGGATTGATACAGTGGCTGCGATGATGGGCTCGAGTATAGCAGGGATTGTGGGGCTGGTGCGGGATCGGGCAGTGTTTCGTTCTGCTGTGCATGGGGTCGCTATGAGTTGGAAACGACTCGACGGCACTTAACAACAACATCTTAACATTCTGCCAGCCTCTACTTGTCATGCAATTCCAAAACCACTTCCACCTTTTAGGTACCTGTTGGAGCAGCACCCCTCTCCTGGTACCAAATTCTGTTATCTAATGTTGCTGTAACACAGCTACCACAGGTGGGTGGCTCGAACAAACAAAGTTATTTGCTCACAGTTTAGGAGGCTGGAGGTCCACACTCAGGGTGCCAGCTCGCAGGGAAGGCTACCTCTATGGGCTCCGGAGGAAGGTGCTTGTCTCCTTCCAACATCCCAGAGTCCTGGTGGCTCACCCTGTGGGTTAGCATCCATCTTACCCCATTTCTCCTTCCCTAGCTTGCTTGGTTAATCTCTTTCACATCTCAAAAGAGACTGAGTTAAAACACAGCCTACACTAACCCTGTCTCATGACCATAACAAAGACAACTGGGATTCCAAGCACAGGCAGAGAGGTAAGGATTTACAACACAGGTCTGCGGGGCACAGTTCTCTCACCCATTCTGCTCCACATGGATGCTTACGCTATGTCTTTTCAGTTCCCAAATACAGTCAACGTTCTCTTACCAAAGCAGCACGTAGTAGTGCCAATGGTTAAGTTCTTGACTACCAGCCAAAAGGTTCACGGCTCAAACCCACTCAGGGACGCCTCAAAAGGCAGTCACAGTGACGTTGCTCTAAAAGGTCACAGCCTTGAAATCTCTGGAGCAGTTCTCTGCACACATGGGGCTCCCTGATCGACTCTCAGCTCCAGGTCTCTGTAGCTCTGTCCCCTCTCCCTGGCATCTTGCTCCTCCCACCCACCACCCTGCCTTTGCCTGGATTAAGGCTTCTCATCTTTCTGCATCTGGTCTACTGGCACCTCCTCCAGGAAGCCCTCCCTGATTTACCAAGGGCAGGCTAAACACACTATGCTTCCCAGCACTTACTGCTGGTAAGGCACCGTGGCCTGCTTGTTCTGTGTCGGTTGCTCAGGCTTGGCACCTCAGACAGTGATGTCTGTGTGGGGTTCACAGGGCATCCCTGAGGGAGGCGGGTGCTCAGACGTCCGGGACCAGGGCTGTGCCCGTGCCAGGGCCAGGCTGGGGCTCAAAAGACACAGCGAACTCACGCTGACGCTGCCAGGCCGCGGCCAGCCCAAGGTTGGTGGCAGCACCATTGCAAGGCCAGGATCCCAGAACACACCTAGGTTACAGGTGTGTTAGAATGCTGTTATAACCGCTGGCTGCCTGTCCATCTCCCACATCGGGGTGCAAGCTCACTGAGGTGAGGGAGCCACCTGGTTCATTCTGATGCCCCAGCACTGGCACAGGACCTGGCGCACAGGAGGGTGTGTCCTGGGCACTGAAATCATGGCCGGAGCCTCTGATTTCATGATCATTGTCCCCAGTGGCCGTCACCAACGCTGGCCTAGAAACCCCTCGGGGCAGCATCAACGTCATCGCCGCAAGCCCCTCCTGCCCCTCAAAGCATCTGGAACAAATCAGCTTTCCAGAAATACTTGAGGGACAAATGCATCACTGACGGGTGGACGATAGGTAAGAAGCGGGGACAGGAGCGCCCGGCTGACAATTCTGCAGAACCAGGGGGAACGCGGACCTTTACCGCCACAACGGAGGACTGCACTCACCGGACTGGAGTGTGATCGGTACTCTGGAGTCAGAGCAGGGCTCCGGCCCGTCCCCACTGCCCCGGGCCCCCCAGCTCGCTCTCCTGGTGGCTGGCCCGGCCGGCCTTCTGCTCTGCCCCGGCTCCCAGGAGCACACGGGGGCTGGGCCCTGCATCTCACTCTAGTCCACGGCCTAGGTTTGGTTCCGCGCCTCCAACAAAGCCACGGCACAGGTGGGCCCAACACGCTTGTCCCCAAGTGCACAGCAGACTAATGCCCCAGTCTCCTTGTTTGCCAACAGAAATACCACAAGTGGGGGCTTTACTGACCAGAAATGTATTTTCTCACAGTTGAGGAGGTGGGGGCGCTGGCCTGGAGAGAAGGCGCCTGTCTCCGCTTCTCTTACTGGCCCCGGCCCCCAGCTCCCTGCCCTGGCCCCCGGCCCCTGGCCCCCTACCCCGGCCCCTTACCCCGGCCCCTGGATTCCTGCAGCTCCCAGGTTCCCCAGTTTGTCTATGTGCCTAATCCAATCTTTCATATCCCAAAAGGAATTAGATTTAAGACACGCCCCACCCTGGCCTGGCCTTACAGACACAGCAAACAAATCGTCCTTCCAGATGGTGTGAGGGAGTCAGGGGTCAACATATGTCTGGGGACACAATTCAGGCCACAGCAGTCGGCCAACCCCGGGCTGAGGTGACAGACAAGCTCACTGCGGGGCACAGGTGGCTGGACCAGAGGGCCGAGGGCGGCCGGGTGAGGCAAGACCCGCAAGACAGCTTTGTGCAGGAAGCCGCGCCGCGTGGCCCCCGGACGGCACCGCCCCAAGCACCGGCCCGTCCAGG
>NW_006922192.1:1347372-1351404 GCF_000298275.1 Orycteropus afer afer
GAGGGCGGCCGGGTGAGGCAAGACCCGCAACACAGCTTTGTGCAGGAAGCCGCGCCGCGTGGCCCCGAGACGGCACCGCCCCAAGCACCGGCCCGTCCAGGACCTTCCTCTGGGCCTCGGTCGTGGAAGCCTCTCAGCTGACACTCAGCTTCACTGAGCACACGCTCAGGCCGCGACACGCCAGTGCGCTGGGGCTGTCACAGAGCGTCAGGAGGGCCTGAGACGCACGCGGACACCCGGCCACGCGTAGCTTCCCGGTGCAGCCGCGGGGAGCGGGCCCTCGTCATGGCTGCGGATCGGGCGAGACCCGCGGGTTCTGACCGCGACCTCAGCGGCAGATGCGGGCCTCTGTCCCCAGCCTGTCACCGTCTGCGAGCGCCACCAAAACCCGCTCAGCAGCCTGCAACACGCGAGCCTCCCTGACGGACAGAAGGACAGACGGGCGGGGGTGGCACGGGAGGGGCTCCCGCACGGAGGGTGAGGATTCTGCCCCGAGCTACACACCCCAACCCCTTTCTAGCCCCTGGATATGTTGGTGGAGGGGGAGTAAGATGAGAGCTAAAGGCTTCAACTTCTGGGAAATGCCCTTGTCAGAAGCCACTCGAAAACCGAAGAGGGAGGAATCGAGTAAGGTCAACGGTATCAAAGACACTTAATTGGACGTGTTTTCTAATCCATCTGCTATTTCCTCAAATTATTAAAAAATCCACACCAAACTCACTACCGTGGAGTTGGCTCCGACTCATAGCGACCCCTCCTTGGGTTGCCGAGGTGGTATCTCTACGGAAGTAGATTGCCCAGCCTTCCTTCTGAGGAGTGGCTGTTGGGTTTGAACCACCAGCCTTCTGGTAAGCAGTGAGATGACTTAGGCACCATGCCACCAGAGATCCTTCCGTAAATCATAGACACTTGAAAATTACATGAACTCATTTTTCCCAAGTGGTTCTTAAGGAACTGAAACACATAAGCCACAGATTTTAAGTATTTGTGAACTCACAAACTCTGGTAGATCGAATTACACTCCCAGAAAAAGCCTCGCTGAAGCCCTAAGCCTGTGAGTGAGGCCTGGTGTGGGGACAGGCGGTAGGAAGGTGCCATCAGCTAGCATGGTGCAGGGGATACTCGATGTGGCCTGTCTAGCCGTGGTCTCTGTGACACCTACCAGGTGACTGGGGGGGTCGGTGCCAATCCAAGGTGTGTGTGGCCCACCCAGGGGATCAGACAGCTTGATGCTAATGTCCATAAGGTACGTGGCAGCCTTGTGGGGTGGGGTCACACAGGTGAGAGGCATGGGAGCTGACCGTGGGGACTGGTCCATTTTGCCACTAGGCCAAAAAGGAGCCCTCGCTGAGGCGGACAGGGGCCTCACTACCATCAGGAAAGCAGAGCCGCGCGTGAAGGCATCCCTTGGACCCAGGACCCCGATGCTGAACTTCCTCGGTGCTGGAGAGAGGGGGCTGGGACACTTTGTCGAGACTGCGAGAGACGGTCAGAGATGGCGGCAGGCACGGGGAGACGGAAACCACAGCCGTGGCAGCAGAACCAAGAGGCCGGCTCGAGACAGAGCAGGGCTCCCGGCCGCAGAGTGAGGAAGCCGAGTGCCTTTGGGCAGAGGCTTGCTGGCGGGCTGGGGGCCCTACCGGCAGAGCTGGCGGAGCTGTGTGACAGTGGCCTGAGCAGGGCAGAGGCCAAGGGCCAGAGAGGCGTGCCCGCGTGCACAGCAGAGGGGACACTGTCCTGAAGGAAGAGCTGCATCCTGAGCTCCACCTGGACTGCTTCCTGTCACTTGCCTGATAAACCCCATCGACCCGAGTACCGTCTGTGAGTCCTGTGTGGCCACTGCGGCCAATCAGCGACAAGCAGTGAGTGTGTGGGCGGGACAGCCGGTGTCCGAGCTGTGAAAGGCTGGAGGGTGGGGCCAGCCGGGGGCTGCTGGTGATTCTCTCCCTGGCAAAGGCAGACGAGGCCAGCCGCCTTCCCCACAGCCTATGCAGCTAAGCCAACACGAGGTCACACCGGCGCAGGGCAGTCCTGACCCCATCTGAGTGGAGAAGAGACCCAGAGACCGGGAGACAGGGGAGGACGTCACGTGGCACTGCAGCCGTAGCCCAGGAACGCCTGGGGCCACGGAAGCCGGAGAGCGGCAGGGACCGTCCCCCAGAGCCTCAGAGGGACCCACACGCCGACACCCTATCTCGGACCCCAGCCCCGGACTGTGAGGGAGGCCACAGAAGCCCACACTGTGGCAGTTTGGTGCAGCCGCCACCCATGGATGGCAGCCCCTCGCAGACCCTGTTCTCACTCAGTCACAGCAGGTACTGACGTGCGCCCAGGGCTGGGCCAGGACCATCCCAGACGCCAGGCCGCCACAGGGGCAGAGCCAGCTCCCCCACTTTCATCTTAGTCATGTTCAGAAAAATGATGCCCAAAGGGTGGATCTGTGCTCTGCCTCCCTAGTGCCACTCTGACAGGAAATATATACCACAAATGGGACAGCCTTACAAACAGTTTATTCTCTTACAGTTTGGAGGTGTTAAGTCCAAGCTCAAAGTGCCAGGCTCTAGGGGCTGGGTGAAAGCCCCTCAACCTTGGGGTCTAGCTCTGTCTCCTGCTCCCGGCCACTGAAGCTGGAGGCTTTTCTTCACTCAGACAGCTGCTGGCTGCTGAGACTGACAAGCCCAAGGTTGACAAATAAAAAGGCACAATCCTGATGTTACCAAACCACACGGCAGGCCCTAATTCAAGTCCACTGAAAGTCCCAAGGTCGGCAGAGCAGGGCAGGCTGCTGAACAATGACTCGGCTACGTGCAGGGTTCAAGGTGCCATAAGCCAGACACTGTTCCCCAAGGCTTCTCCTTATATACGGGAATCAGACAACATCCCTAAGGCAGCTCCTCAGTTGCTCACAGTAGACTCCAGCATGGAGCTGATGACCAGTCTCATCATGCATCCGGCTGCCCAGCCCCTCAGCCAGGCCCAGTAACCCTAACCCCCGCAATCCTGTGTCTCCTTCAAACATTCACACTAGACTGTGCGGCTGACGTGGCCAAGCTAATTCAGTGCCCCGGAGAGAAAGACCAGGGGGGCAAAGTCCGCGTGGCACAGAGGTCTGACCTCCGGCTGGAATGACGAGATGGAGCAAGGCTTGTCCACAAGGCTGCCGAGAGCAGACAGCACCGTGCCCAACAGGAAGCTCCTGGAGGCTGGGGCCAGTCAGGAACTCCCCTGCACGTCCCAGTTGATCTTCTATGAGAAAGCTGTTATGCACTGACTTGTGCCCACAAAGATGTGTGTTGGAATTCTGACCCCTGAACCTACAGATGGGGTTCCTTCTGGGACCAGGCTTTCTCTGTTATGTTCATGGAGTCACATCAGTGTGGCCATGTCCAATACCAACCACTCTGCATTACAAAGATCAGCACATGCCCAGAGATGAGGAAACAGAAAGGAGAGAAGACAGACGCCACAGAGAGAGGGCCCAGGGCCCAAGGAACACGGGGCTACAGACGCAGAAAGACAGGGCCTATCCCCAGAGCCACAGCGTGCCTGCCCCTCCAGCCACCCCAGGGTCAGCCTCTGGCCCCTGACCTGTAGGCAGTAAACGTCCGGTCTTTGAAGTCACCCTCTGGCTGTACTCCAAAGGGGCCCTGGGGTGCAGTGGTTAAGTGTTTGGCTCCCAGCCAGAAGGCCTGTGGTTCAAACACACCAGCTTCTCCAAGGCAGAAGGATGTGGTACTCAGCTCCCACAAAGATGGAAGCCTCCGAAACCCTCTGGGGCAGGTCTACCCTGTGCTACGGGGTCCCCGAGTCAGAATCCACTTGATGGCAGCAGGTTTCGGTTTTTTGTTGTTGTTGTAACTCAGGAGTCCTGGTGGCGCAGTGGTTATGTGCTCAGCTCCTAACCGAAAAGTTAGCAATTCCAACCCACCAGCTACTCTGTGGGAGAAAGATGAGGCGGTCTGCTTCCATGAAGATTGACAGCCTTGGAGACCCTGTGGGCAGTTCCACTCTGTCCTCTAGGGGCGCTGTGGG
>NW_006922192.1:1351709-1363055 GCF_000298275.1 Orycteropus afer afer
GCCTTGGAGACCCTGTGGGCAGTTCCACTCTGTCCTCTAGGGGCGCTGTGGGTCAGAATGGACTCCAGGCAGTGGGTGTGGTTTGGGCTTTGCTTCCCTGAGGATTGACAGCCTGGGAGACCCTGTGGGCAGTTCCACTCTGTCCTCTAGGGGCGCTGTGGGTCAGAATGGACTCCAGGGCTGTGGTTATATTGCGGTGTTTCTGTTACAGCGGTGGAGACCAAGACAGTCTAGGGGACAGGACCCAGTGAGCTCAGCCTGGGGTGGGGGGGACAGCCTGGGGGAGCAGGGCTCAGTGAGCTCACCTTGGGGGGGACAGCCTGGGCGGGCCGGGAGTCTATATTTTCTGGCAGCTACTCCCACGATTCCTTAGTGCCTAAGGCATTTGACTGCTAACCAGAAGGTTGGAGGTACAAACCCACCAGCCACTCCTTGGATGGAAGGTTGCAATCTACTTCCGTAATGATACCGCCTCAGAAACCCAAGGAGGGGTTCCTATGAGTCAGGTCCAACTCCAAGGCACATAACAACAACAACAAACCCATGAGTCTCATAAACACAGGCAAGTCTGGGAAATAACCCTCAGCTCTGCATTAAGAAATGTGGGCCTTGGTCTCTAACTGGGGTGGAGGTGAGTGTGGGCCTTGGGTCCCAACTGGGATGGGGGTGAGTGTGGGCCTTGGGCTCTGACTGGGGGGTGGGGTGGAGGGAAGTGACCCCACCCCAGCTCTCTGGCTGCAGGCACAGTGGCTTATAACCTCCTGGAGAGACAGAAACTCCATTGGTCTGAGACTGGTGATGGGGACCAGCCTGGAGCCTCCGTCCCCACCCCTCTCTGCACCCCCCACTCCAAGAGTCCAGCAGAGTCTCTCCCCCACAGAGAAGGGCAGGGCGCAACCAGCACTGGTCACTCTGGACAGACTTCACCCTCAGCCAGTAGTTAAAACCTGGGGAAAGGTCTGGAAGGTAAATGAGAGGTACAGTGACATGTGAAAAGAGGAGTGCAGTACAGAGAAAGAGAGAGAGAGACAGGCAGAGAGAGAGAGCGAGAGGAAGAGAGAGAGAGAGGGAGAAAGAGAGAGGGAGAGGGAGAGGGAGGGAGGGAGAGAGAGGGAGAGGGAGGGTGCGGTGTAGTAAATTACTTAGTGTGGCTTTTCTACCCATAAGTCTTTGTAAACTCCAAGGTGGGATTTTCTACGAGCAACTGAGGAGCTCCTGATTGCTGAAGGTGTCCACCTGGAGTAGTTCTGTTGGGCGTGGCACAAAACAGTGTTCTGGGAGGTGCCCACTCTCTCAGGTGCTTAGAGTTCTGATGCTATGATTGGCTAGTTTGACCACCCTGCCGGGCTCAAAAGGAGGCCTCCTAGAGGCAGAACTCTGACTGCTGGTTCAGGAAGATGTGCTGCAGAAAGAGACACGGGCTCCTGAGACACGCGTTGCTGGGAAAGAGACGCAAGAGACACGCATTGCTGAGTGAGACACCGAGGGACATGCACTGTTGGGGGAGAGACTGTGAGCAACTGTTGGCTGAGGGATGGTGGGCTGGGAGAGAGACTGAGTGTTCTTCCTGAACTTGAGTTGTAGCCTGGTGCTTCCCTAATAAACCTCATAATCTGTGAGCTCTGTGTGGCCACTGCAGCAAATTATCGAACCCAGGAGAGAAGTGGTGGGTGCTATGGGAGGAACGGTTGGTGAAAGGGCTGGAGGGAGGCAGCATGTCTGACCTGGCAGGAATAGGCCTTGTGCTATTGATGGTGACTCTGCCTTCCTCTTGTGGGATTAGAGGAGGTCAGAACATGTGGCCTCCTTGTTGTTTTTGCAGAGGGAGAGAGAGAGGGAGAGGGAGGGAGGGAGAGAGGGAGGGAGGGAGGGAGAGAGACAAGGAGAAAGGGACACAGAGAGACTGCTGTGTGGTGAATTACCTTATGAGGCCCTTCTAGCCACAGTGTTTGTGACCCCCATAGCATGACTGGGTGGGACCGTGAAGTAAGGTGCATGGAAACACTGTAGAGGATTGGTCAGCTTTGTCATGCCGCTAGGCTTAAAGGGAGCAGTCCCAGGAGCAGACAGTGGGGCCCTCACTACCACTGGAAGAGGAGCCAGGAGTGGAGTGTGCCCCTTACCTCATGGCCTGGGGTCCCTGCACAGAGAAGCTCCCAGACCCAGGAGCTGGCGAGAGCCGTGACATTGGGGTAACGCAGGACGGTAAGAACCAGAAGACCAACACAAGACGGCATGGGGGCTTCCCAGCCCTCAGAGCTGTGGCCACGGTGGGAAGGCGGCCTACGGAGCCAGGCAGCCTGGGCAGGGCTTCCTGCAGGAGTGGGGTGCCTCTGGGCACTTAGTGGTGGAGCTAGAGAGCTTCTAACACTCGCCTGAGCAGGGCAGAGGCTGTGGGGGGAAACCTGAGAGGCCTGCCTGCAGGCCGGGCTGAGGAGAGGCCATCTTGATGGAAGAACGGTATCCTGAGCCCTCCCCGACCTGACCTGTAACCTGTTACTTCCCTAACAAACCCCGTTAATTTTGAGTGTGGTCTGTGAGTACTGTGGGGGCCAGGGCAAGGAATTACTGAACCCAGCAGAGGAGGAGAGGGGCCGGGCAGGGACAGCCGGGGTTAGGACTGGGAAAGGGCTGGAGCAAGGAGGCCCGTCTGAGCCCCACCTCCCAGGGACCCTCCTCGCTGATGCTCTCTGTCCTCCCCTTGTGAGGTGAGAGGAGGTCAGATGTCTCTACAGAGACAGAGAGGGGAGACAGGGATAGAGCCAGCAAGCAAGTGAAGAGAGAGGAGAGACAGACAGAGAGAGACAGGGAGAGAGTGAGGAGAAGAAAGGGCGAGGGAGAGACAGAGAGACAGAGACCAAGGGCGGGGAGAAAGGAGGGGACGAGAAGGTGAGAGCCACGAAGCTCCCAGCATCTCCTCCCTGAGACCGCGCATCCGCCCCCGCATCCCCCATCCACCTGCTCGTCTCCTCCACCTGGCGCACCACTGACCACACCAGGTCTGCAAGCCCCTGACCGAAGCTCCTGACGGCGGGCTGACGGCCGCTCAACACGCCGGCTCCCGAAGTACGTCCCCCTCCCTCTGGTGGTGGCCACGGCCACCCAACATGGCGGCTGGCCTGCGCATCCCTGGACCACACACTCAGAAACGGTGCAAATGGCAAATACACTGGTATCTACACAGAGACGGAGGGTGGGCTCAGCTGGCAGGGTGCCCCGCACGAAGGTCCACACCACTCCACTGGCGGCAGTCTGCTTTCACGGCCACACAGCTCGTTCGCTCCGAGCCGCGGGGAGAGGACAGGCCCAGGGAGCCAGGGAGCTGACTGGACGTTTGCAGGAAGACGCTCCTGCAGGCGCGGAGGTGAAGTCCATATGTTACGTGGAGCCCCAGAGACGAGCTATGCTTAGGGGAAGTGACGGCGTTGTCACACTGGTCAGCTCACGGTTCACTTCCCTCGAGTGTGAATTGATGTTTCATACTTTACCTCACCCAGAAAAACAAATGAAACAAACCAGCTGATGTGGCGTTGACTCTGACGGCTGGCGACGCTGGTGTGTCCGCGTGAAACTGCTCCATGGGGTTTTCAAGACCAGGACGCTTCGGGAGACACCAGATCTTCCTTTTGAGGTAGCTCTCAGTGGTTCTGAACCGCCAGCCTTTCGGGTGGTGGTCAAGCACTTCACCATCTGCCCCACCAGGGACCACAGAGGTGACTTACAAGCCTGTTAAGTCAGGCAGACGACTGTCCACAGCCAAGCTGGACAGCTCGTTCTCCAAGCCACCCTTCCAAGCCTTGGAAGCATCTCTCCAGAGACCTTCCCTTTAACCAGGACCTGCTCTGTAGTGACCTGACCCGGGCAATGGTCTGAAGGCACCTGATCACTGTGACCCACGAGTCTCCAACACACAGCCAAGCATGTCGTCAGCAGCCAGCACCTAGCAGCCCGGCCAGCACCATCTTAATTTCTGCTGCAGTTGATGAATGAAGAAATGAATGAGTCAAGTACTCAGAAGGTACCTTAGACTTTGCAGTGGGAGGAAGGGCTGTCAATCTACTTCACCATCGACAACCGTACAGAGCACAGCACCGCCCGACACACGGGTCAGAGCTGATGCAATGGCAACTGGTTTGTTTTTTCCTGGTTTTACCCTTTCTGTCTGGGGTCAAATTCACGTAACTTCCCACCTTCACGTTTTAGTAACGCCTCCATTCCCTTTACGCCAGATGAGCAGCATGGTCACGTGAACCCAAAGGCCGAGGCCGGCCACAGGGCCCAACACTCACTTGAGGTGATGTACTCCGGAGCTTTCCCGGGACTCAGTGGCACCGCTTCCTCGTAGTAGCCTTCCGGGAGAGAGGAGGTGGGCAGAGGTGGTGGCCCGCTGTCCGGAGGCTGAGGGACACAAGAGGGGGGGAAGGACACCATAGACACAAGTGTAAGCGTTAGAGGCGCGCTCTCCAGTTTCAGCCAACAACTGTGGGCGTGGAACGGGGAAGATGGGCGTCACAGCCCAGAGCCCCTCGGCGTGCGCACGACTCACACGCTCGGCCACCAGCTGGAAGGTTTGAGGGCCCAGCCCACCCACAGCTACCTCCCAAGGGAGGCCTGGCATTCTACTTCCAGAAGATTGCAGCCATGGAAACCCTGCGTGGCACAGCTCCACTCGGACGCACGGGTCACCAGGAGTTGGAGTGGCTCAGTGGCCAAGTGTTTTGTTTTTTTTCCCTAAAATGTGTTTTGTTGTTGCTGTTGGAAGGTACATAGCAGAACGTACGCCAATTCAGCCTTGTCCCACTCTCCATTCAGTGACACCAACGACACTCTTCAGGTTGGCTGACCGTCCGTACCCTCCCCTGCTGAGTGGTTCCTCCCGATTAACACAGACTCACTGCCCCTTTGGTTCCTGTCTCACTTTCCCAGTTGCTCTTGCCACCTGGATCACGTGCAGGAAGGTCTTAAAAGAGCACAGGGTTCAAGACAGACCTTTTTACTGGTTGGCCAACTGGTCTTTGGTTTCATGGCCCACAACAGAGGCCTCCAACTTACAGATCCACCAAGTCAAGCCAAGGTTCCCAGTGGAACAATGTTCCGGTGGCATCGAGGGCTTTTCGTTCACTTAAGACTCTCTGGAGTGCTGCAGTGAGGCCCCCCACTTCCCATAAAACACAAGCCCTATGCCCCAGAGGCCTCCCACAACAGCGGAACGCCCGCTGCACGGTCAGCGCTCCTCTCTCCCAGCGGATGAAGAACAGGGCACAATGGCTCGCTGCAATGTCCCCTCAGAGCCCCGCACACGGAGATCCTCCCACCCCATCTTCGATTCCGTCTTTACTCCCTTACTCAACAACCCAACCCTCCATGTTCCCATCCCTGGGCCGGCTCCCCAGACCGCTGTGATTCTGGGGAATCCTGGCTGGGTGCCGTCCAGGCCTTGCACATCTCCCCAACAAGGCAGGATGGGCACGGAGTCTGCAGCTTCTTGCCTGGCACCAGGCACAGAGCAGGGTGCCTACTCCCATGACGGCCGCTTACTGGTTGATTTGGAAACAAGGGTGTTGGCTTCCCTGCCTTTGTTTCATGACACACACGATGCTTCCAGCAGTACGCTGAGACGGCCAAGCCAGTCGTGTCCTGGGAAAGCAGCAGGACAGTCAGATCCCACAAACGTGCATGAAACAGGACGGCTCAGGTCCTCTGTGGGTGCCACACACAGTGCAGGGCTGGGAGAGCTGGGCGTGCTCTCCTCCTGGAAGGACTCTCAGAACGGACACATCCTAATTCAGAAGGCCTGGTGGCACAACAGTTAAGCACTCAGCTGCTAACTGAAAGGTTGGCACTTTGAACCCACCAAACTGTTGCCTGGTTATTACCACTGACCACTCAGATCAAGACAACAATAGAACATCCTGGACAAAGAGGGAGAGAAAAAAAGGACAAAACCCAACAAAACGAAAAGGACCAGACTTCCCAGTCGGACGGAGATACTGGACCCGCCAAGACTGTGGCCCTTACACACCATCAAGCCTGGATCTGAAACCATCACCAGCGATTGATCAACTGTCAGCCAGAAACAGGCAGACTTATACAGTGAAGAATAATAATAATACCACCAGGAACGTGCTCCTCGGCACACTCAACCATGCAAAACCAAAGCCAGCGTTTGCCCACGAACAAAGCCCAGAGGCAGGAAGGGGCAGGAGGGAAGGGCGGGTGGAAACGGAGAGACCAGGGTAAATGAGAAGAATCCTGTTACACTGGGGGCTTGCAACCAGTGCCAAGAAACAAAATGGGTGCAAACTGTTGAATGCGAAATGAATTTGCTCTACAAAATTTTACCCAAACTGGAGTGTTCTGGTAAGATGGCGGACTAGGCAGAAAGACTGCACAGACCCTTTTCAACAAAGAAAAGGGGAACCAATTAACACAGACACAGAAGATAATCCTGGACCCCTGAGCTTTGAAGGGAAGGATATAGAAGTGGACTAAACTCCAAATGCAGAAGAATTTGCATGAAAATACCAACAAAGGAGACATATAGAGCTGTGACTGTCTGGCAGCGATCCTGACGGCACAGACAGCTTGGAGATTGCCAAGTGGTGGTAGGACCTAAGGATTAACCTAAAAATCACCCTGCTAGCCAGGGACTTCACGGAGGACTGCTCTGGTGGCTGGGGAATAAAAGGGGAAGCAGCAGTGAAGAGGAAGGCAGGCTGAGCTGTGGACTTCTGTCTGTCTGGAGGGTGCAGCCATTTGGAATGTTTACAAGTGGTTTGACCTTTTGGATATTTAAAGCAACAGCGTTCTCCCAGATTCCAGGGACCTAAGAACAGGCTCCCCTTGCCAGGAACCCCAAGGACATTCTGGACCTGGATGATTGGAAAGATGGTTATTCATTTGTTATTTTTGTCTAACTGAGTGGGAGACAGCAACAGTCCCCATATGACACAACTATGACACACTCACACCTCCTACAGCTTCAGTTACTGAATAAGAGTCACCACCTCCTTCTCCATCAATGGGCCAACGATAAACAACCAGCAAGAAGAGACTGACTCACCCTTAGCTGCTCTTCACAACCAGTTAACAGAGATCTAAATACAATGACATCACAATGTCTCAGAGACAACAGACCATCACAGTCAACACAAGTGTGCAAGCAGCCATCTAGATGCAATGATGGGTCTCTCCTCATCCAGAGCAAAGAAGGATGAAGAAAACCAAAGATGCATGGAAACAATTAGTCCAAGCAACTGGTACACCATGCGATCCTCAGCCAATGTGACTATATGAGACCAGAAGAACTAGATGGTGCCCGGCTAACACTGTCAGCCATTCACAGGGGGATCTATGTAGGAGATGCTGGATGGAGTGGGAAAACAATGTAGAATAAAACTTAAAATCATTGAAAAAAAAAAAAAGGGACCAGGTTTGCTGGTCTGATCAAACCTGATGTAACCCCTAGCTCCCCTTCAGGCCTGGAACTGAACCCACTCCTGTGGCTTCCAGCCAAACAAAAGACAGGCACAGGAGCTGAACACTTACATTAGGTAGATGCACTCCTTGGAGAGAACAATCATGGGAGAACACAAGGGAGACAGGGAGACAGCTCGGGGGGCAGGAGTGCATGGGAAGGAAGGACACAGGAAAGAGGTAACTATGGGGAGGAAGTGAGAGGGGAGCTGTTGCATTGTGGGAAATTGCAGTTAATGTCATGAGACAAAGTGTATGTGAGCTGCTGCATGGAAGATGAATTCGCTCTGTAAACTTTCACCCAAATCACAATAAACATTATTTTTAAAAAAATGCATAAGGATGTTCAATAAGTTTGCTTCCCAAAGTCTAGAAACCTTCTCAATACCCGTTTAGAGAAGCGTATTTAAACACACGGACAGGTGAGCACGCAGTCATCACTGTATCTCTTCGTCTACTCGGGAAGTCTCCACTGGACACTGTTGTGTGCATCGGAGTTTGGGTGAAAGTTTACAGAGCAAATTCATTTCCTCTTCAACAACTGATACACATTTGGTTTTGTGACCTTGGCTGCAATCCCGTCAATGTAACTGCTCTCTTCCCACTTCCTCTCTGATTCTCTGTTTCCATCCATCCGACCTTCTTTCCTGCCCCTTCCTGCCTTCTGAGCTTTGTTGTTGGGCAAGTGCTGCCCTTTTGATCCCATGTGGTTGACTCTTCTGGGGAGTATGTTCCTCACGGTGTTAATGTTCACGTTATGGACCTCCCCATTGTGACTGACAGATGATCCCAGAGGTGGTTTCACGTCCAGGTATGAAGGATCTGTAAGGGCCAGTCTGAGGGCCTAATAGATAGTATTGAATGGAAAACCAAGTCTCCTCCAACCAGTTCCACAGAAAATGTGTGTTTCTCCTTCTAGTGGTGGGTGTTCTTAGGTGTCGGGGAGTCGGGTCCTACTCACAGCAGCCTTACCTATGACAGGAAACAACACCGTCCAGCCCACGCCATGCTCACAGCCCACGGCTGGAGCCGCTGTGTCAGTCTACCTCCTTGAGGGCCTCCCCTTTTCTGCTGATCCACCAATTCCCAGGCAGCAGGCCCTTCTCCAGAACTACCTTTGCCAGAGGAACTAACAGGTCTGTCCTGGAGGAAGAGCAGCCGGAATGTTCCTTGGAGGCGAGAATGGCCAGACTTCGTCTCACCTACTTTGGTCATGTTGTCAGAGGGGACCAGTCCCTGGAGAAGGATATCGTGCTCAGTAATGTCAGCAGGGTTGCCCATGGTAGACAGGTTTCAGGGGAGCTTCCAGACTAAGACACTTGGAAGAAGGAAGATGCCATCCACTTCTCAAAGGATTGGCCAGTGAAAACCTTATGAATAGCAGTGAAACACTGTCTGATATATTGCTGTAACGGTGAATAGCCCTGAAATAATGTCCTACATAGTACCATTAGATGAGCTCCTCAGGTCAGAAGGCTCTCAAAATACAACAGAGGAAGAGCTGCCTCCTCAGAGGAGAGCTGGCCTTAATGATGTGGGTGGAGTACAGCTTTCGTTTGCTGATGTGGCACAACTCAAAATGGGAAGAAACAGCTGCAGACATCCATTAACACTCCGAACATGGACTGTATGAAGTATGAATCTAGGGAAATTGGAAGCTGTCAAAAATGAAATGGAATGCATGAAAGTTGATATTCTAGGCAGCAGTGAGCTAAAATGGACTGGTTTTGGCCATTTTGAATCAGACAACCATATGATCTACTATGCCAGGAATGACAATTTGAAGAGGAATGGCGTGGCATTCATCATCACAAAGGATGTTTCAAGATCTGTCCTGAAGTACAGTGCTGTCAGTGATAGGATAATATTTATACACCTACAAGGAAGAACAGTTAATACTACAATTATTCAAATTTATGCACCAATCACCAAAGCCAAAGATGAGGAAACTGAAGATTTTACCTATTTCTGACGTCTGAAATTGACCAAACATGCAATCAGGATATGTTTATTATCACTGGTGACTGGAATGCAAAAGTTGGACACAAAGAAGAATCAAAGGTATTTGGAAAATATGGCCTTGGTGATAGAAATGATGCTAGAAATCACATGACAGAATTTTGCAAGACCAATGACATATTCATTGCAAACACCTTTTTTCAACAACACAAATGGCAGCTCTACACATGGACTTCATCAGATGGAACACACAGGAATCAGATTGACTACATCTGTGGCAAGAGGCAATGGAAAAGCTCAATATCTTCAGCCAAAACCAGGCCAGGAGCTGACTGTGGAACAGACCATCAACTGCTCACATGCAAGTTTAAACTGAAGCTGAAGACAGTTAAAACAAGCCCACAAGAGCCAAAATACAATCTTCATTATATCCCACCTGGATTTAGAGACCATCTGAAGAATAGATTTGATGCACTAAACACCAGTGATTGACAAGTTGTGGGATGACATCAAGAACATCATTCAGGAAGAAAGCAAAAGGGCATTAAAAAGACAGGAAAGGAAGAAACGATCAAAACGGATGTCAGACTCTGAAACGTGCCCTTTATTGGAGCGTAGCTAAAGCAGATGGAAGAAATGACAAAATAAAAGGGCTGAACAGAAGATTTCAAAGAGCAGCTTATGAAGAGAAAGTCAATGACGATAATGAAATGTGCAAAGACCTGGAGTTAGAAAACCAAAAGGGAAGAACACACTCAGCATTTCTCAAGCTGAAAGAACTGAGGAAAAAATCTAAGCCTCGAGTTGCGATATTGAGAGATTCTATGGGCAAAATATTGAATGATGCAGGAAACATCAAAAGAAGATGGAAGGGATACACAGAGTCACTGTACCAAAAAGACCTGGTCGATGTTCATCCATTTCAGGAGGTGGCATATGATCAAGAACCAATGGTACTGAAGGAGGAAGTCGAAGCTGCACTGAAGGAACTGGAGAAGAATGAGGCTTGAGGAGTTGACGGGATACCCATTGAGATGTTTCAACAAATGGATGCCCCACTGGGGGCACTCACTCTGTTATGCTAAGAGAATTGGAAGACAACTACCTGCCCAACTGACTGGAAGAGATCCATATTTGTACCTATTCTAAAAAAAGGTGATCCCACAAAATGTGAAAATTATTGAACAATATCATTAATATCACACATAAGTAATATCTTACTGAAGATAATTCAAAAATGATTGCAGCTATATATTGACAAGGAAGTGCCAGAAAGTCAAACTGGATTCAGAAGAGGACGTGGAATGAGGGATATCACTGCTTATGTCAGATGGATCTTGGCTAAAAGCAAAGAATACCAGAAGATGTTTACTTCTGCTTTATTGACCATGCAAAGGCATTGGACTGTGGGGATCATAACAAATTACGGATAACGTTGAGAAGAAGGGAAATTTCAGAACACTTAATTGTGCTCACAAGGAACCTGGACATAGACCAGGAGGCTGTCATTTGAACAGAACAAGGGGACACTGAGTGGTTTAAAACCAGGGAGTGTGTCAGGGTTGTATCCTTTCCTATACTTATTCAATCTGCATGTTGAGCAAGTAATCTGAGAAGCTTGATTATATGAAGAACGTGGCATTAGGATTAGAGAAAGACTAGTTAACAACCTGTGATATGCAGATGACACAACTTTGCTTGCTGAAAGTGAGGATGACTTGAAGAACTTACTGATGAAGGTTGACGTCACAGCGGCCAAGGCCAACACAGAAGGGACCTGCAGTGTAGTAAATTACTTTGTGTGGCTTTTCTACCCATAAGTCTTTGTAAACTCCAAGGTGGGATTTGCTATGAGCAACTGAGGAGCTTCTGATTGCTGAAAGTGTCCACCTGGAGTATTTCTGTTGGGAG
>NW_006922192.1:1367575-1370385 GCF_000298275.1 Orycteropus afer afer
AGTAAGATCTTACTTGCGTGCAATATTAATGAATGTTCAATAATTTCCATATTCTGTGGGATCACCTTTCTTTGGAATGGAGACTAGTACAGTTAAAAAAAAGAACCAACCTCACTGCCATCTGGTAGATTAAAACTCACAGTGCCCCTAGAGGACAGAGAACTGCCCAGAGGGCTTCCAAGGCTGTCATTTTTACTGAAGCCAGTTGCCACATTTCTCCAGCAGAGCGGCTGCAAGGTTTGAACACTGACCCTCCAATGAGCAGTAAAGCACTTAGCCACTGTGTGACCAGGGCACCTTAGGCACTGTTGTTGTTGTCGTCGTTGTAGGTACCGTAGAGTCGGCTCCAACTCACAGTGACCCCACGTACAACAGAACACCACCCAGTCCCATGCCAGCCTCACGATCCCTGCTACACCTCAACTCACAGTGACCCCACGTACAACAGAACACCACCCAGTCCCATGCCAGCCTCACGATCCCTGCTACACCTCAGCTCATCACTGCAGCCACCGTGTCAAACCATCTCGCCGAGAGTCTTTCCGGTTTTCGCTGACCCTCCACTTTTACCAAACATGGTGTCTTTCTCCAGGGTCCCTTCTGACAATGTGACCAAAGTAGGTGAGACGAAGTCTGGCCACTCTCACTACCGAGGAGCATCACGGCTGCACTTCCTCCAGGACAGACTTGTCCCTTCTTGTGGCCGTCCGTGCTATTGCAGCATAGTCTTCACCAGCACAATTCAGAGGCATCGACTCTTCTTGGACCTTCCTTATTCATCATCCAGCTTTCACATGCACATGAGACAACTGGAAACACCAGGCCTTAGGTCAGGGGCACCTCAGTCTCCACAGTGACATCTTCCATCTTCAGCACCTGAAAGAGGTCTTTGTGGCAGATTTTCCCAGTGCAATACAACGTCTAATTTCTTGACTTCCGCTTCCATGGGTGTGGATTGTGGATCCAAATAAAATGAAATCCTTGGCAACTTCCATCTTTCTCCATTTGTCATGTTGGTTGTCGGTCCCGTTGTGAGGATCTGTGTTTTGTGTTGAGGTGCAGTCCACACTGCACATGTCTAAGCTCCAGCAGTAAGTGCTTCGAGTCATCTTCACTTTCAGCGAGCAGGGCTGTGTCAACTGCATAGAATCCTTCAATATTGCAACTTGAGACTTGAATTTTTCTTCAGGTTTTTCAGCTTGAGAAATGTTGAGAGTGTTCTTCCTTTGTGGTTTTCTAACTCCAGGTCTTTGCACATTTCATTACAGTAACTCACTTGGTCTTCTTGAGCCACCCTTTGAAATCTTCTCTTCAGCTCTTTTAACTTGTCGTTTCTGCCATTAGCTTTAGCTACTCTCCGCTCAAGAGCAAGTTTGAGAGTCTCTTCTGACATCCATTTTGGTTTTTTCTTGTCTTTTTAATGACCTCTCGCATTCTTCATGGATGATGTTCTTGATGTCATCCCACAATTCTTCTGGTTTTCAGTCACTGGTGTTCAGTGGGTCAAATCTATTCCTTAGATAGTCTCTAAATTTGGATGGGATGTAATCAAGGTCATATTTGGGCTCTTGTGGACTTGTTTTAATTGTCTTCAATATCAAGTTGAACTTGCATATGAACAGTTGATGGTGTGTTCCACAATCAGCTACTGGCCTTGTTTTGGCCAAAAATATTGAACTTCTCCATCGCCTCTAGCCACAGATGTAGTCAATCTGATTCCTGTGTGTTCCATCTGGCGAAGTCCACATGTATAGCTGCCATTTGTGTTGTTTAAAGGTACTTGCAATGAATAAGGCATTGGTCTAGCAAAATTCTACCATGCGAGTTCCAGCATAATTTCTATGTCCAAGGCCTAATTTTCCAAATACCAGTGGTTCTTCTTTGTTTCCAACTTTTGCACTCCAGTCATCAGTGATAATCAACACATCTTGTTTGCATGTTCAGGCAATTTCAGACTGCAGAAGTTGGTAAAATCTTTAATTTCTTCATCTTTGGCTTTGGTGGTTAGTGAGTAAATTTGAATAACAGGAGTATTAACTGGTCTTCCTTGTAAGCATATGGATATTATCCTATCACTGACAGCATTGCACTTCAGGACAGATCTTGAAACATCCTTTGTGATGATGAATGCCATGCCATTCCTCTTAAACTTGTCATTCCTGGCATAGTAGATCATAGGGTTGTCTGATTCAAAATGGCCAAAAACAGTCTATTTCAGCTCCTTAATGCCTAGGATATCAACCTTTATGCATTCCATTTCATTTTTGACAACTTCCAATTTTCCTAGATTCATACTTCATACATTCCATGGTCCAATGATTAATGGATGTTTGCAGCTGTTTCTTCCCATTTTGAGTCGTGCCACATCGCAAACGGAGGTCCTGAAAGCTGTACGACACCCACATCATTAAGGCCGGCTCTCCTCTGAGGAGGCAGCTCTTCCAGTCATATTTTGACCTGAGGGCTCATCTTCCGGCCCTGTATCGGGCAGTGTTTCAGGGCCGTTGATCAAGTTTTCCAGTAATATATCAGACAGTGTTTCACTCCTATTCATAAAGTTTTCAATGGCCAATTCTTTGAGAGGTGGATGGTCTCTTCCTTCTCCTGAGTCTGTCCTAGTCTGGAAGCTCCGCTGAAACCTGTCCACCACGGGTCGCCCTGCTGGTGTCTGAAATATCAGTGGCACAGCCTCCAGCCTCACAGCAACAAACCAACCGCCACAGTACAACCAGCTGCAAAAGGGCTGGATGAGCCCCTGCTGACCCAGGTCGCTGAGGAGTGGGGGCTTCACGGTCCCCATTGGGCTGGAG
>NW_006922192.1:1371045-1375243 GCF_000298275.1 Orycteropus afer afer
GTTTGCTCAACGTGCAGAGAGCGCACAGAGAAGCACGCCAGGTGAATGGTCACAGCAGAAAGGGGTGGACCCCGCACCTCTCCTCACAATCAACCGCACGAGGGCGACGGGCAACACTAGCCCCATGAGAAAGCCCAGAAGGCAGGAAGGAGTGCGAAAGAAGGATGAAGAAAACGGGGCACACCGGGAGGGAGTGGAAAGAGAGCTGTCACACTGTGGGGCTGCGGTCAACCCCACGGGACAAAGATGGATACAGCTGTTGAATGGAAAACCCCACATAACAAGTCTCGCTCAGACACTCACACCCGTTTTGTTCACACTAAGTCTTCACAATCCAGTGTTTTAAACCTGTAACACATTCCCGCCGCAAGCACGTGGTGGCCGCTTGAGGCTAGTGGCCTGTGTGGTGGACGGCGTGGCCCAGGGCACAGACCAGAGGAAAGCATGCCTCAGTGATGGCAGGGTTGTCCCCGGAGAAGACAGCGGCTGACGGGTGGATTTTCTGGCCTTGGGCTTAGGGTTCTCTGTGTTTCTACAGGGAGCTGGTTAGAGGCCCAGGATGTAAGGACCCGCCTGGACCCTGGGGACTGGAATGTGCATCTTAACAAGATCCCCAGCGGGGGTTACACATCCGTGGCTGAGATCACGGTGGTATGACAGCTAGCACACGGCTCATGGGCACAGCTCTGAGACAAGAGGCTGGTGACCCACGTCCACCCAGAGGCACTGGGAGGAAAGGCTTGGTGCTCCCCTAGGGTTTCTCTGGATGCGAGTGGTACCAGATGCCACGGGGTCGATCCAACTCACAGAGCCCCGCCTGTCAGAATAGGCCTGGGCTCCAGGCAGTTTCAGCAGCTGACTTTTCAAAAATAGATCACCTGGGCTTTCTCCTCAGGTGCCTCTGGGCAGACACGAACCCCTGATGCTTAGCTAGCAGCTAAGCTCTTAGTCATTTATGCCACCTAGGAGCACCATCAGACGACCTACCAAACCATGCCCACTTCCTGGAGTCCATTCTGACCCACAGCGCCCCTAGAGGACAGAGTGGAACTGCCCACAGGGTCTCCCAGGCTGTCAATCTTCATAGAAGCCAACTGCCTCATCTTTCTCCCATGGAGCAGCTGGTGGGTTAGCACTGACCTTTTGGATAGCGACCGAGCACTAAAAACTCCACCACTAGGGCTCCTTCAGCCTGCCTAGACGCCATTGTCAGCCCAGGTTCCTGCTGTCAGCCCAGGACCTTGTTGTCAGCCCAAAACAAACCAAACCAAACTGACTGTCACTGAGGTGACTCCTAGCAATACCCATGGGGTCTCTAAGGCTGTCAGTCTTCAGGGAAGCAAAGCCCAAACCACACCCACTGCCGTGGAGTCCATTCCGACCCACAGTGCCCCTAGAGGACAGAGTGGCACTGCCCACAGGGTCTCCAAGGCTGTCAGTCTTCACGGAAGCAGACTGCTTTATCTTTCTACCACAGAGTGGCTGGTGGGTTTGAACTGCCAACCTTTTGGTTAGCAGCCCAATGCTTTTACCACCAGAGCTCCTAGGTCCCCAAAAAGATGCTCGAGGGAGTGCCCCGGACAAGCTATGGCCTGCATTCCCCCAGACATGCACTTCCCTTGCACACTCCTGCAGCCGAGGGGGGCCAGGCTTCACCCTCCTGTGAGCACGGGGGTGGGACTCACCAGCCAGGGCTGAGGGATCTCGGGCAGAGGCAGCTGAGGAGGGGCCGGGAGGCTGCTGCCGGTGGTCTCCTGCTTCGCAGCATGATCTTTCCCGTCAAACCCTGTGGGATGAACCAGACCACAGAGCCGTGAGTGCGTCCTCCCGCCGAGTCCCGTGCAGACCCTGAGGTGACGCTGTTTGAGCCTTCCTGAGGGTCCCAGGTGGGTAAGATCACTGTCCACTGTGCAGGTGACAGACCCAAGGCTAAAAACGGTGACAGTCTCCTGCAAACACTGGCAGCTGGAAGGGACCAGCTGGCTCCCAGTCCAGGAGACAAGAGGCACAACAGCCCATCATGCAGCTACCAGGTGACAAACAGTTAGGCCTGGCGTAGGTGAAATGAGCATGCACCTCCTTAGGGGCTGTGGAGCAGACTCCTGCCCACAGTGGCCCCACGTGACACGGCAAAACTGCCCTGGGGTGTCCTGGGCTGGAATCTTTTTGGTACCAGGTCACCGGGTCTTCTCCCATGGAGCCTCTTAAAAAAAACAAAAACTCACCACCACCGAGTCGTATCTGAGTCATAGTGACCCCATTGGGTTTCCAAGGCTATAAATCTTTATGGAAGTCCATCACCCCTATCTGCCTTCCGCAGGGTGGCTGGTGGGTTTGAACCACTGACCTTCAGGTCATTACGCCACCAGAGCTCCTCAGAGCCTCTGGGTGGTTCGAAGCTTCTGGTTGACAGCTGAGCCCTCAGCCCTCATGCCGTCAGGGCTTGTTAAGCAAATGTACAGAAACCAAACAGTACTAGTGGTGCCCGGGGTGGGAGGAGGGAGGGAGGAGAGTCCCTGTGGGGCAGAGAGTCCGTGCGCACGGGGCTGGAAAGGCCTGGAAGGGTGAGGAAGGGAGGCCTCGCAGCTGCGGGACAGTCGCCGCTGATGGTGCGTGTGCAAGCTGCAACCGGAGGGTGCCTGCTGTGCACTGTCCCCACGGTTCTTTTAAAAAGGCAGCTGGCTGAGCCATGGGCACGGGCCCTCAGGTGGGTTTGCAGGAGCTGCCCAGAGGCAGACCCTGTCCCGGGGGCCAGAGATTCCCACCAAGTCGGAGCAAAGTGCGGCTTCTGGGCGGCGAGCCTGGCGTTCGAGGTGGGACAGACACACGCAGCCGATGGTTAGAAAGTGTACTGGGTGCTACAGCAGCGAAGGGGGCCGTGCCCAGGAAACAGGCTTCCCATTGGGCAAGACTCTACGCCAGCGGCTGACCTGGAAGGAGCTGTGAACGTCGTCACCTGGACCCGTCAGAGGCTACACACTGTGGTGTCCTTATCAGGTATTGTTAAGTCAGTTCCAACCCACAGCGACCCCACGACAGCCAAACTGGCCCCTGGGGTTTCCTAGACTGGAGTCTTCAAGGAAGCAGACAGCCACGTCTTTCTCCCCAAGCCACTGGGTGAGTTTGAACCATCAGCCTTTCAGTCAGAAGGCAAGCACTTATCCGTGACCTGCCAGAGCTCCTTACGCACTAGGGCAGAGGCCAGGAATCAGACAGGAGGAACCCCATCTGTGAGCGCCCGCAGCTGCAAGGCAGGCAGGAGAGTCGGCAGAGAACTGGAAACAGTAACAAAAGAAAGGAAAAGACGCAAGGGGAACTGCTGCCAAACAAGCACGGAAACCACAGGCAAGAATACGGGATGGCCGCGGATGAGACGGCTGGGGAATTAGTGAATCAGAAAGTGTCATGAGGTTCTTCCCGCAGGAAGCATGTGGATGCCAGGCCTCAGGTCAGCGGGCCGGGAAGGACAGGGACGCCCAGCAGAGCGGGCGCAGGGGCGGAGGACAGAGGGTCAGGAGGGCAGAGGGTCAGGGAGCCTGTCCCGGGAGGACGAGTTACGGAGGCTCCCACGTGACCGCACCAGCACAGGAGAAAGCGGAGCCCAGTGGGTCAGGGTCAGCAGGGCGGGAGGGAAGGGCGAGAACACTGTCTGGGAAGCAGCGAGCGTCTGTCTGTGGTGAGGGGCGACCCGGCGACGGAGGTGGGTGATGGCTGCACGCGAGGGTGACTGACGGGCCCCTGGACACGTGACGGATGTCAACCCGGAAACTGTGCTCGCCAATGTGACCACAAAGCAAAGACGAAGAAAGAGCCAATGAGAAACATTTATGACGTGGAGCAGAGACATACAACACAACAAATTAAACAAAAAGAAAGCCAAAAGTTGGTTCTTTTAAAGGTCAACAAAAGTGGCAGTCCTATAACAACATTCACAATGCCCAGGATACAATGAAAAGATAAAGAAGTATTCTCAGTAGCAAGAAGGGTCATGAAGACGTCATTATAGGCCAATGAAAACAATCATGGGCCAACATGCAGAAAACCTCAGTGACAAACCCACACCCACTGCCATGGAGTCCATTCTGACCCCCAGCGCCCCTAGAGGACAGAGTGGAACTGCCCACAGGGCCTCCAAGGCTGTCAGTCTTCAGGGAAGCAAAGCCCAAACCACACCCACTGCCTGGAGTCCATTCTGACC
>NW_006922192.1:1376348-1386981 GCF_000298275.1 Orycteropus afer afer
AGTCTTCACGGAAGCCATATCTTTCTTCCGAGGAGAGGCTGGTGGGTTTGAACCACCAACATTTTGGTTAGCAGCCAAATACCTAAAGCACGGTGCCAGCAGAGCTCCTGATAGAAACAACAGCCCGTCTTTGCTGAGTACCTGCCACCTGTCAGGCACGGCTTTCACGTATCTGACATTGCCTCGTTCGAGCCTGACGCCATCCCGGCGGGCCACTCCCTCCTGCTCCTCGCCCTTCCTCATGCAGGCAGAGGGCCACGCAGTTGTGAAGGGCAGACGCCACTGGGGTGCACACCCATGACCGCCCATTATAGGGGCCTTGCGGGGGGCCCGGGCCCTGGTGGTGCAAATGGTTGGCACGCTCAGCTGGTGGCTTCCATCCCGTAGAGGGGCCTCAGCAGCCAGGCGGTGGTCTGAGCCCTACATGTTACACTCGACGCAGCCCCGAGGTGCACGCTGCTGCCCGGACACAGGCTGTCGCGTGGCTCCAGCCTTTGCCACGTGTTTGCCTGCTCCACCTGGCTGTGCTCTGCCAAGAGAGCCCTGATAACACGATGCTCAAGCACTCAGCTGCTGGGGGAGGACGGGAATTCAAACCCACTCAGTGCCTCCAGGGCAGAGACCCAGTGACCTGCTCCGTACAGGGGACAGCGCTGGGAACCCTGGGGGCAGTCCCACCGTCACAGGGGGTGACTCTGAGGCGGGAGCCACTCGCTGAAATGACACATCCCGAACAGAGCCATCGGGATGACGACATCCCGTCCTCCAGTGCTCCCGTCTCAGGGAGCTGCCCAGGATTCCTCCTCGGGGCCCCCACCATGAGTCTGCACCCACACTGCTCCTACAGACACTGGGCAGGAGGGTCCAACCCAGGGCCTGTGAGCACCGTCAGCCTGGGGCTGCCATCTGCAAGCGGAGGTTTGAGATGGTCCCTACCACCACACTAACCGGCCAGAGTGGGTCCCTGTGCCCACACGGTGAGAACACTTCCCTCGTGGCTGCTGACCGGCACACCTGCCGGGCAGAGCTGCCGCATGGCCAGCCCCCAGGCTGGGCCCTGCCGCTACATCTCCAGGGGCATCCTGCAGGAAGTGGCTTCATGTGCACAGTGGGGGGGTGGGAGTGGGTGCTGGTGGCCTCATGCAGGGAGAGCACAGGAGGTCCTTCTCCCTAACGCCCAGCCCTGGGGGCCCTCACACGGGCTGGGATCACCCCTGGCCATAAGCACAGCTTGATGTCCAACCTGTGAGTCAGTCCTTCTAGGGACCCTCCCAATGAGCGGTGGCCTGGGGGACCCTAACACCCCACTGCCCCATTCGCTCCTGAAAGCCTTTCTCTTCTGCTGGACCAGGGGCCATCAGTCAACAAGCCAATGCCCAGGTCTGAGCAAGAGACAGCTTGAGGGTGGCCCTGAAGCAGAGGAGGGGGCGCCTGGCGGGCTCACCTTTGGGGGCCTGGACCCGCAGCAGGATGTTGGCGATCTCGGCCTTCTTCTCCCTGACCGTTGGCGCCAGCGGCTCGTGGTCCAGGAGCTCCAGGAAGACCCGCAGTTCCACGATTAACTCTTCCATGGCTGGGCTCAGGGAGAGAAGAAGGTGTGGTTAGGCCCGCGGACGGGGTGTGGCACACCCCGCGCTCGCAGTGGTACTCACAGCACCTCGTCTTCAGCTGGAGCCCTGAACGCAGCGCCCCAACATGGAGACGAGGGCGGGGGGTGCAGGGACGGCAGTCCGCCTGCCACACGGACGACCGGGTTCGATCCCGGCCAGCGGCCCCTCCCCCCTGTCTGTCCACGGACACTGCCTGAGGCTGTCGTGCTGAACAGGTCCCGGAGGAGCTTCCAGGTTAACAGAGACTGGGAAGAAAGGGCTGGCTGTCTCCCTCAGAAAATCAGGCCGTCAGAGTCCTACAGTCACAGTGTCTGACCGGCCCCGACCCTGGCAACGGGCAGCGTCTCCTTCCGGGCGTGGGGTCGCCGTAAGGAAGAAGCCAAATCCTCGTAAGTCAGGGCCTCTCGCTGGCAGCTGGCAACAAGAACGTGAGAGGCAGGATGGCAGACCAGGTCAGCCAGGAGAGTCGCACACCATCTAGACAAAAGCAGGCCCTTCCCTCTGCTTCAAGGCCGTGACAGTCGGCGGAGGACACCAAAGCCAGGCTCCAACGCCTGACATCACTCGGTGTCACCTGTGTGAGCCCATTTCAATTTCAAGAAGGAAACTGAATCAAGATTTAAAAGCCAAACTGTTTTCAAACGACAAGCAGTTGGCAGCCACCGTCCCACCTGTGCAGGGCTGGCTCCCACCCCAAGGTGGTCCCCAGTGCACGCAGTCACACTAAGGGCACTGGACGCGGAGAGGGCCTCAGACCCGGCCGGGAGCCGACCTGCTCACCTGTCCTCTCCTAGGACAGCCTTCCCCTCGGTGGCCACAACCATCAGCGCACGGCCGACATCGGCATTTTTCACCGTGCTCTGTGAGCCTCTGGCTGACCTGTGACCCCTTCAGGAGCCCCCGAGGTCCGAGCGACCCTGACCAGCACGGCTGCTGCTGTGTGCTGCCGCCACGTTCAGACGACCCCACGCACAACGGACCCAGGTGCAGCCCTGCCCCGTGCCATGCCCACACGCGGTGGCCGATCGGGCCACTGTGAGTCAGGGTGTGCACTGCTGATTCTCAGAGCAAGTCACCTGGCGCCCTCCTCGTCCGTCTTCCTCTGGAAACACCGCCGAAACCCGTTCAGCATCACAGCCACGCACAGGCCTACATGGACCGACGGGCTGCGCACAAGTACCTCGGCCAGGAACCAAACGCGGGTCCCCTGAGGGGAAGGCGAGAGTTCCAACCCTGGAATCCCCATAATACCGTGAAGCACCTCCCAGGGCCTGGCAAACACTGAGTGCTCAGCACACGTCATGCCAGATCTCTGCCACGTCAGGCTTCCCACCACGTCACAGGGGAAACTGAGGAAGGCGGTGAAATCGCTGCGTGGAGGTGCAGGTTAATGAGACAGCTAGCCTGCAAACGTGGGTCCAGGCCGGCTGGGTCCTAACGCGCTCTGCTGTATAGCAGAGTCCCTGGGGGGAACCGTTTTAACAGGCTCAGCTATTGACTGAAAGGGCAGAGGCTCAGGTTCACCCACAGGTGCCTGCCACACAAGAAAGCCCCGCAGTGTACTTCCAAAAACCAGCCACTGGGGCCACTGGTGGGCGGGGCCTGAGGCATCTGACTGCTGACCCAGCCACTGGGGGCCCTGGTGGGCGGGGCCTGAGGCATCTGACTGCTGACCCAGCCACTGGGAGCTCTGGGGACCGGGCCTGAGGCATCTGCTGACTTGAAGGCTGGAGGTTCAAACCCACCAGCCACTTCTAGGAAGTAAGGTTGGGCAATCTACTTCTGTGGTGCTACTGCCTGGCAAACCCAAGGAGGGGTCTCTGTGAGTTGAATCCACTGGAGGGCAGGGAGTTTGGGGTTTTTTGGAAATTCTATGGCACGCAGTTCCACCCCGACACACATGAGGGTGCCATTGCTGTCAGTCACCCCAAGACAACTGGTCATTTCACTCTTCACATCACGATACTGACCCCATCACCATGTCCCCAGTGGAGAAGGACGTGAAGGCCACGTCTGTGGCGTCCAAAGGCTTATGTCCTGACAAAGCCCTTCCCAGCTATCTGCCTCGCAGCTCATCTTTAAAAACGGCCTTAGGGGCGGGAGAACAGCAGCCCATTTCCCGATGGAAACTGAGGCCGGAGAGCCAGGCACAGCCGCAGCCTGGTGCACCACACGCGTCCCGACAGCACGGGGCACTGGCCGAGGGCTTTGCAGACACTGACAACGAGCTAGATGCTAATTCACGTGTGTTGTCTCAGGTTGTCCTGACAACACGACCAAACCATTGGTCACCGAGCCGGCTGACTCCCGGCACCCCGGTGCACGGGAGGAGAATTGCGACCCACAGGGTTTTCCACGGCTGGTCCCCGAAGCCGGTCACCGGGTCTGTCACCTGCTGGGCCTCGGGGTGGGGCTGAAACACCAACCATTCGAGGCGTCTGTTCAAGTCACTGGAACTTGGAGACTTGGATCCTGTGAGAGGACCACGTGGACACAGCTCTGTAATCACCTTCTGAAACCAGGAAGCGCACAGAAAAGAACTGGTAAGAAGGATTGCTGTCCAACTTTACGCAAATGTATTTGCAACTCAAACCAAGAAACCAAACTCACTACCATGGAATCGATTCCGACCCCTGCAGCCCCCACTGGGTTTCCAAGGCTGCCAATCTACGAAAGCAGACTGCCTCATCTTCTCCCACAGAGCAGCTGGTGGTTTTGAACCACTGACCTTTTGGTTAGCAGCCAAATGCCTTAACCACTACATCACCAGAGCTGCTTATTTGCAACTAGATGAAATAAACACTCTCAGGAAAAGTACAAGTTACCAAATTCTTAGAAAAGCTCACACAGACCAGTTTCCATAGAAAAAGCACAGAAACTTATCAAAGGATTACGCTCACACACACAAAGCATCAGACGCAGACAGTTGATGTGGATTCTACCAAATATTAAAGACCAAGGACATGAAGGATTCCAGAGGAGAGCAAAGGAAATCGCCAAATTCTTTGTTGTTATGAAGCAGAGATAAAAGTGATGCATAAGCCTGATAAAACCACACCCACTGCCCTGGAGTCCATGCTGACTCACAGCGCCCCTAGAGGACAGAGTGGAACTGCCCACAGGGTCTCCAAGGCTGTCAGTCTTCACGGAAGCAAAACCCAAACCACACCCACTGCCTGGAGTCCATTCTGACCCACAGCACCCCTAGAGGACAGAGTGGAACTCCACCATGGGGTCTCCAAGGCTGAACATCTTTAAGACAGCAGACGGCATCAACTTTCTCCCGTGGTGTGGCTGGTGGGTTTGAACCACCGATGTTTTGGTCAGCAGTCAAGTGCTTTGACCACTGAGCCACCTGAGCTCCTGTATAGAAATACAGTATGTGATAAAGATGGCATCTCAGATCAGCACAGGGAAAACCAACTTCTTAATAACCGGGTAAAGACAACTGGTAGAAATGGACAACGGTGGAACCAATCCCCTCTTCCACCAGGCACCAGAAGCTACAGGAATGTCTGAGATTCTAGAAGTAAAAGTAGAACCATGTGAGCCCAAGGAGAGATGGGAATGACGTCCTTCCAAAGTCAAGTGGGAGAACTGCTAAGCATACCTCAACATCGAGACAGACACAAGGACGGACGGAAGGGCCCCAGGAAGAAATGAGCCGGGACACAAACTCCTGCTTCCCTCCAGCCGCTCCAAGGGAGGAAGGTGGGACAGTCTACTTCCATAAAGACTGACCGCCTTGGAAACCCAATGGGGTCACTGTGAGTCGGAAGCGACTCGGTGGCAGTGGGCTGCGTTTGGTTCATATACATATGTTGTGTTGCTACGTGCCGTCGAGTCGGATCCGACTCATAGTGAGCCCTCCTTGGGTTTCCAAGGCAGTATCTCTACAGAAGTAGATTGTCCAACTGTCCTTCCAAGGAGTGGCTGGTGGGTTTGAACTGCCAACCCTCTGGTTAGCAGTCAGATGCGTTAGGCACTATGCCACCAGAGCTCCCCTCATCATACACATATACAGCCCAGAAAACCCTAGGGGGCAGTTCCACTGTCCCATGGGGCCGTTATGAGTTGGAATCAACGGGACAGCACCCACGGACAACACACAGCGATAAAGAGTTAGCGCTGCCGCAATAAAAAGCAGCAAGGGGGAGGGCAGAAGGGCTCCCGCCCCAGAGAGCAGCGCCCTGGCAGTGGAATGACGGGCCACCGGCAGCCACGCTGCGGCCGCCAGCTGTGTGGATGTGCAGACGTCCTGGGGCAGACGCTGCTGCCGGGGCACAGAGGCTCTGAGCGGGAGGGACAGTGGTCCCGAATGAGCAAGCCGCAGGGAGCCCTGCACCGGGCAGAGGGGGCAGTGAGAGAAGGCGTCCAGGTCGCCAGGTCCGCAGCCAGCGGCAGGAACCTGCACACAGGCTCCCCGGGAAGCCCCGTCCCCCCGTTCCCACCACACTGCACACCCCTCTGCAGCCAGTATCCCCACTGAATGAAAAGCCCGGCCAGGTGAGGTATCGGAATCTGTGACTTTGGGTGTCTGGGTGAAACGGGGGCGGCTGCAGCTTCCAGGAGGCTGGGATGGAGACAAGGACCGGCAGCGGTTCACGGCGGCATCCTCGCCTCCCTGTGGAGACCCGGGTTCGCGTCCCGACCGACCACCTTGCGGGCAGCCACCACCCACCCTCTGTCCATGGAGACGCGCTCAGCAGGTTTTAGCAGGGCTTCCAGACTGGGGCGGACCAGGAAAAAAGGCCTGTCACCTCCTTTTGAGAATCGGCCCCTGAGAACCCGTGGGTTGCGACAGTCCGCTGTGCACACTGATCGTGGGGACAGCCAGGACCAGGAGGCATTTCGCGCCACTAAGCGTGCGGAGGCCACGAGTCAGGCCGACCAGAAGGCAGCTCCCAGCCTAAGGCTGAGGCTCTCCCCCGAACAAACCCTGAATGTCTGTCACCCCTCAAAGCCCAGCCCAGCAAGAACCAACCCGGAGGTGGTGTCCCCTCCACACTGTGTTTGCAGCGGTGACAAGGATCCGCACCGTGTGCCCCGGACTGCTTCCTGGGTCCCGGCAGCTGTGAGGAAACGGCAGCCCGTCCGTCAGGAGTGTGTGTGTGGGGGGATGGGAGTGGGGCATCGTGACAGGGACGAGGAGACTATGTCCCTGGAGCTGGGCAGGGGAGCCAAACACTGGCCCGGAGAAAACAGAACTCGGAACCAGTACCAGCCTCACGCCTTCTGTCACCACCATGTCCTGACACACATGCAGAAGCGAAGGCCCAGGGACCAGGGTGTGCCCTGTCCCCCTGCAGCCAGGTGCCAGGGACCGACCCCGAGCACCTGCAGGACGAGTGTGAGCAGCGTGTCGTTGCCTGCGGGTCGGGCCCCTCACCCTTGGCCTCAAGGTGCTTTCCTTACAAAAGCTGGAGCCACGATTAAAGGCTCCCTGTGTCCTCAAGGCTGGGCCACCATCAAGGACCGAACTGTGTCCTCCCAAGGTTCGTGCCAACTCGGCTGGGCCGTGATCTCGCGCTTCAGCAGGTTTGGAATGAGCCCCACGGTGCCATCTGATCGACCAACGATCAGTAAGAGGGTGAGGCAGGGTGGGCAGCGAGCCCCCAGTCCCACCACGGCCCGACGCAAGGGCAGCGCGGGGTAGCTTCCTGGGGTGTGGCCTGAGAGACACAAAAGGAGTGAGAAGGGAGCCGAGACGGGGGACCTACCACCTACAGCCGCCAGGAAAGGGGGGCTGGGAGCAGAGCACGCCCCTCAGACGCAGGGTCCCCCCGCTGGGACCTCCTGGAACCACGAGACACAGACAGCAGGCCCTGCCCTCGGGCACCGAGCCCCCTGAACTGTGAGGCAAGGCGCCCCTGCTGTTCGAGCCCCACCTGTGGTGTTTCCGTTACAGCAGCACAGAGAACCAAGACAGACCCCGAAGGGAGCACCCCACAACCTCCGGGCGCGGGCAGGGCTCCCAGGCAGGGCTCGCGGGCCGGGCTCGTGGGCTGGTTTCGGAGCGGCAGGTCTGGGGTGGGGCCTTGGAAGCTGCACTCCTTTATCCATTGTGTTTTTACTGTGATTCGAGTGGAAATGACACAGCAAAGCGGCTTTCGCCCCACACTCACACAGCCTGGGGCCTGCACTCTGCATTTCCACACGGCACCAGCTCTCTTCCCGCTTCCTCCATTTTCCATGTCCCTTCCTCCTTTGCCGCCCCTCCCGGCCTTCTGAGCTGTGACGCTAGGGTCCCGAGCCAGCCTGCATTACCACCGAGGCCCCTGAAAGAAAGGACGCAGCCGGTGCGACCGCTGCGGAAATGTCTGGGGGCTGCTCGCAGGGCTGAACGCACAGTCGCTCTCAGGCTGGCAGCGCCCAGTATCACCCGGGAGATGGGAAGCCAGGGCCGCAGGCACAGACCTGCACAGCTGGAGGCGCACCCGGCCGGAGGTCCCATCACCAGAGGAACGGACGCCACGACGCGGGCCTCCATCCTCACAGCAGACGGGCCCCAGCAGGGGGAGGGACGCCCTGGTGCCCGGCCCACACGGCGGACCTGGAGAACGTCATGCTGAGTCCGTCAGTCCGTCCCTGGGACCGACACTGCCCAGCCCTGCCTATGTGAGCGTCGCAGACACACAGAAACCCAAAGCACCGGCGGCTGCCGGGGTGGGAAGGAGAGTTCTGCTTCGGGGCAGTGGGTTCCTGCCCAGGCGGTGCCAGGCCCTGGGGAGGGTGGTGAGAACGGCTACATGACCCACGAAGGTCACCAGCATCACCGACTGTCCGTGCGGAAGCTGTCAGGCTGGGAGGGTTTCCTTTGTATGCTTCAGCACAACGGAACGTGACACGCGGCTGCCCTTACGGCCCTCCCCCATGGTCTCGGGGGCCCACGGGCCTCCCACAGAAGCTGAGCTCAAGTCCCCCCAAGTCACCAGGGAGGTGGCAACTGAACAAGCAAACCCTGCTGACACTTCCAGCCGACCAGGTCCCAGCCGGCCCACGGGGACTCAGCGGCAGTTAGGGTTCTGTCAGAGCAAGGGCTTGTCCGTACCCCGACCACCTGGCTCAGGGAGCCAGCTCCAGCGCACGGGCCGGACCTGGTCCCACGCCCATCGCTGCAAACAGAGGTCCCTACGTATTCCCCTCGGCTGCTGTCCCCCACAGGGCACAGCTGACACGCACACCGACAGCCTACACCATCTGCTACATGGCCCTTTACAGAGACCTTGTCTGACCCGGACCACTGCTCAAGGAACTCAGATACAAACCCCTCAAAGGAACACTGGTGCCCGGCTACCACTGTCAACCACTCGGAGGGGGATCTCTGTCGGAGATCCTGGATAGAGAGGGAGAGCAACATGGAACAAAACTCAAGAACGTTTGGAAAAACAAAAAAAGGACCAGGTTTGCTGGTCTGACAGAACCTGGTTGAACCCCTGAGACTATGGCCCCTAGCTGCCCTTCAGGTCTGGAATTGAACCCACTCCTGTGGCTGCCAGCCAAACAAAACACAGGCATATGAGGTGAACATTTACTCCTTGGAGAGATCAATCATGGGAGAAAGAAGGGCTGTGTCTGCACAGGGAGACAGCTCAGGGGGCAGGAGTGCAGGGACGGATGGACACAGGGAAGAGGTGACTACAGGGAGGAAGTGGGAGGGTAGCTGTTGCATTGTGGGAGATTACAGTCAATGTCATGAGACAAAGTGTATGTGAGCTGCTGCATGGAAAGTGAATTCACCCAAATCACAATGAAAAAAAAAGGCCCACGTGAAATTGCCAACATGGGACACGCTTCTAGGACAGGAGGAGGTCAGGTGCCTCTGTGCCGAGTCCCGGCGCTCACACGTGTCAGCGTGAAACCGCCCCTGCGGCTCAGTGGCTGGCTTTTCAGAAGCAGACCCCCGGCCTTTCTGTGAGGCCCGTCTCCACAGACTGGACTCCTCAAGCTGTGGGCAAGTGGCTGAGTGTGTGAGCTGCCCCAGGGCGCTGACAGCACTGAGAACAGCACGTGTTCAGAGCAGACACGGACGTGTGACGGCAAGGCGGGTGAGAGCCGCGACAGCAGGGACCCCACGAGCAAGGGAAGAGCCACCGCAAGACAGCCACTGCCGCCCGCTGGCACGCAGGTCCGCGCGCAGGGACTGAGGGGCAGTGGGCCCAGCCCCGGCCAGAGCCCCGGCTGCCCAGACCACCCGCACGCCAGCCCCTGGCGAAGCTGCCTCTCTGCCTTCTCTCCAAGCCCCCCTCGCTTTAGCCCCCAGTCGGGCCTGAGGGTGGCTTCTGAGTCCACGTGGGTCCCAATAGCTCGTCACCCCAGTCTCTTCTGTCAGCAGAAGAAGGGGAACCATCTGTGTGTCTCCAGGGCCCTGATGACAGGCCCAGAGTGGAGGCTCAGATGGCCTGCAGGGAGCAGCTGGGAGGGTGGAGACGGCTGGCGGGCGTGGAGCTAGCAGGCGGCTCTCCAGGGACCAGGGCCCGACAAGCCGGCTGTCCTCCGTGTGCTCCCTGGCAGATGGCGCTGACCCCGAGCACACGTGTCAGGGGTGGGTGCAGGGAGGGGGCACCGAGTCTGGGAACACGTCTGTGTTGATGGACAAAAGGAAGACAATGGCTGGGCTCACACAGCAGCTTTTCACGGTTATTCCAGGGGTGCTGGTCGGTGCTGGCATGTTGGTTCCAACCCATACCCACATGGGGGGGCAGAAAGGACCCCAGGACTAGCTGGGCCACCATCGCTGTGGGAGCAGGGCCAGGGCTTTCTCCACACTGGGGTTAGGAGCTGCGTACAGTGGATGAGACTCAGACACAATTAAAACATGACAGGAAAGCAGGACAGCTAGATGCACCCAGAGGGCCTGCCTGGGCTCCTCTTCCTGTGAACCAAACCATGCCCACTGCCCGGAGTCCATTCCGACCCACAGCGCCCCTAGAGGACAGAGTGGAACTGCCCACAGGGTCTCCGAGGCTGTCAGTCTTCACAGAAGCAAAGCCCAAACCACACCCACTGCCTGGAGTCCATTC
>NW_006922192.1:1387167-1401145 GCF_000298275.1 Orycteropus afer afer
GGGTCTCCAAGGCTGTCAGTCTTCACGGAAGCAAAGCCCAAACCACACCCACTGCCTGGAGTCCATTCCGACCCACAGCGCCCCTAGAGGACAGAGTGGAACTGCCCACAGGGTCTCCGAGGCTGTCAATCTTCACAGAAGCAGACTGACTCATCTTTCTCCCGTGGAGTGGTCAGTGGTTCAAACCACTGACCTTTCAGTTAGCAGCCGAGTGCTTAACCACCGCACCACCAGGGCTCCTCCCTTTCACTGTAACAGACATTATGGGATGACTGGTTGAACCTGACTGGGGTCTGACTCTTGGATGGGAGTCACACATCAGGGTTCGCTCCGATTTTGCTGCCTGTGGTATGTGGATGGGGTTCAGGGGTAGAGGCTGCCTTCCTTCCACGCGGCAGGCCTGGGTTTGATTCCCGGCCAGGGAACTTCATCAGCAGCCACCATCCGCCTGTCCAAGGAGGCGTGCACGTGATAGAACAATGAGCAGGTTTCAGGGGCTTCCAGACTAGGAAGGACTAGGAAGCATGGGCCAGCGACTGCCTCCTTAAAGCCAGCCCGTGAGAACCCTGTGGACCACGTGTCCGATCCACGGCCGGTCACGGGGAGCGGAGGACGGCAGTCGGCACGTGTCAGACGTGTCAGGTGACCGGCGGCAGACGCGACGGCAGCTAGCAGCAGCACCAAGTCTGTCCACGTGGAGAAGGCCCTTTTTGGAGGAAATTCCCCTTAAAGCAGTTGGGCTCGTGGGCGTTATGTCAACAACTGAGGTTCCAATCATTCAGGAAGAGAATTCTGTGCATCACACTTGCCTTTCCTGTAAGTGTAAGATCGTGTCAAAATGAAAAGGGAAACCAAAAAACCGTGAGGAGTGAACTGTCCTGATACGGAAATGGGCACCGAGCCCGTGTTGAGACAGCAGGGCTGACGTTCGGCCCAGCTCCTTCTAGGAGCACAGCCCTGAGGACAGGGACACAGTTAGGGCCGTGGGCACGGTGCCTCAGCTCTCCCTGCAGAGCGAGGGCCGTCAGGCTGAATCCCACATCCTTGAGGGAAGCACTCGGCACAGTCCTAGACGCGAGAGGTTCTCGGTGACTATGGATGATTCCATCACCGCACCCAGTAGTGCACAACTGCCTGCAGGAGACGGCCCCCAAGGACAAGCCCCTCAACACATGGTCACAGGATTGGGCAGGATCGTAGGGAGCTTGGCCTCTGTGGAGCACAGCACACAGTAGGTGCTCAATAAATGCAGCTCGTGCTCCCCACGGAGGCTGTCAGGGACTTCCTAACACTGGGACCCACAGTCAGCACCCGTGGAAGCAGCAGTCAGTACATCAGACGACATGTGGCATTGACCTCTTTCAAGTGCTGGAGAGCAGATGTCTCCTTGAAGCTTAAGGTGCACCTGACCCAAGCCACGGTGTTTTCAGTTGCCGCGTGTGCACGTGAGAGCTGGACAGTGAATAAGGAAGATCGAAGAAGCGTTGATGCTTCTGAGCTGTGGTGCTGGCACAGGATGCTGGCAGTCCCACGGACCGCTGAAAGAACCAACAGATCCGTCCTGGAGGAAGTGCAGCCGGAATGCTCCCTGGAAGCGGGAATGGCCAGACTTCATTTGACCTACTTTGGTCGTGTTGTCAGAAGGGACCATTCCCTGGAAAAGGATGTCATGCTTGGTAGGGTGGAGGATCAGCGAAAAGGGGAAGGCCCTCAACGAGATGGACGGACACGGTGGCTGCCACAGTGGGGTCAAGCATGGCAAGGACCGCGGGGCTGGCGCGGGACGGACAGGGCTCGTTCTGCTGCGCGTAAGTCACCACCAGTTGGTGCTGACTGCATGGCACCTCACAGCAACCACGGGCGGGTCAGATGCCTCCAAACCCTGGTCCACTCTCACCTCCTCACTGCCCTTCTCCTCACTTTGCCCCACCACTCCTCGGCAACGGCTCCTGTGAGGTCACTGAGGTCATCCATGTGGCCAAGTCCTCCGTGTGCTCCCTTGCCCAGGGGCAATCGTGACACAGGGTCACCTGTCCTTGTGGAAACAGAGTCCCCCTCTGAGTTATAGGGCACCACGTCCTGTGCTTTTGCCATGGCTGTGGACTGACGTGTGTCCCCAGAAGTTTGTACTGGAACCTTGACCCCTAGACCTGCGAGTGCAGCCCGTCCAGGAAGAGTTTTGTTCTGTCATTGAGCCTGTCACGTATGATGTATCTTAAAGTTCCTCACTTGGAAGATGTACAAGGAACACTGAGGCACAGAGACGGGAGAAGCATGCCAAGTGGAGATGGCCAAGAGACCACGCAACGCCGGGTCCAGAAGCTCAAGAGAGGTCGTCCCCCAGAGACCACGGCGCGAGAGCCCTCCCCGACAGCCGTGTCCTGAGTCGTGACCTTCGGCCACCTCACCCGGGAGAAGGTGACTTTCTGTTCTGGAAAGCCACCCCTTGTGGGAGTTCTATCACAGCAGCACGAGGAGGCCCACCCAGCCACCCGATGCCACCTCCGCCGGCTCTTCCAGCCCCCCACCTCTGTGGAGTCAAGAGCGGACCACAGATGAACACCCTAATTACAGTCATTCCGGGTGACTTCACCCGTCCCATGGCTTAAACACCACCTAGACAGTCACCTCCCCACCAGTTACAACTTCGATCTCCAATGTGCTTCTGTGGGGAAGCTGACCTCGACCTGACCTGGCTGTGCAGCGGCAGTGGACATGACTGACCCTTGGGGGCTGAGACCCTGTGCGGGGCGCCGTCTGAGGCCTGGCTGAAGAACCACGAACCGCACAGCATAGAGGACGGCTGATGGAGAATTAGGGAAAAGGGCGACCGAGCAGCTGGAGGTACCGAGTGACGGGCGTGGCGACTTGCTGACGGCCCACTCCAGCGGGAAGACACGTCACAGCCACAGGCCACAGCTGCCACCCCGCGCCAACGACCCGTGTGCCGTACGGGAGCTGCTCTGCTCAACAATGACCCGGTCGCAGCAAGCGGACCCTGGCTGGCGGCAACACCCCTGTGTCAGGGCAGAGCTGTGCCTGCAGGGCTTTCAGGAGCTGATGGGCCGGAGGCGGGAGGCCTGCGCTTTGCTCCGAGGCCCCTCGGGTGGACTCGACCCAGGGCTCCCTGCTGAGCAGGACGACCAGCCAATCCCATCGTCGGAACACGTCCATTCAGCGGACGTGGTGGCTCGTGGTGTCGTGAAGAAGAACAAACAGACTGTGGACACCAAAAGAAACACTACCAGCTCCTCCAAGTGAGGGTGGCGAGACTCAGCCCGCTTACTGCCTTCAGACACATTGCCAGGAAGGACCAGTCGCCAGGAAAGGACCTCGCGGCTGGTGAAGTGGAGGGTGGTGAGAACAATGGAGCCCCTCCACAACACACACGACACGGACCCCGGGCCCCAGCAACAGGCGCAGACACGCCAACGACCAGGCACATGTCACTCTGTTGCACAATGAGTGTGAGTATGTTGCATGGCTGGCAGCACGTCGCTCCGAGGGACACACAATCCCACAAGTGGGCATCGGCTACACGGCAACAAACAACAACTCCATCTTTGTGAACACCCTTTGAGGCCTCGACTTCCTCCCTGCCGACCCTCCCGCCGTCTCCCCGGGGCGGCTGCCGTGCCTGCCCCAGGCCTTGATTCCTCGTCCCTCTCGTCTGGAAGCTCCACCGAAACCCGTTCAGCATCCGAGCGACACGCCAGCCTCCGTGGACGGGCAGGTGGCAGCCTCCTCACACGTGCAGCACTGCCAAGCTCTGGTCTCCTCGTGGGAGTCGGCACTGACCCACTATGGCCTCTACATATCGTCATCATCCACAAGTACCGCAGCCGTCACGTGCAACTAGCTTTCTGCTTCTGTAACTAAGAGAGAGAAGAGCAAACGGCCCCTGGGGTCTGTGCAGTGCAGGCGGGAGGGCAGCCGTCTGCTGGCACAGGGGCGACGTGCCCGGGGCCCTGAGATAAACTTGCAGACGGTGCACGGCCGCCTGTGCTGCCAGCAACAAGAGCAGCCCAAACCCGAGGACGAGCGGGCCCAGCTGGTGAGGCCCCACAACACGGCGTCCCTGGGGACCTGGCCAGCGTCCAGCCCGAGGGGCACTGGGGAGAGGGCTGGATAACAGCCAATGTGCATGTGGGTGCCCACGTCCCATCTGCTCCCCCAGCCTCAGTGTAAAACGAGCCAGGCTGTCCGGGGGGCCGGTGTTGTCACTGTCCTGGAACGGTGACAACCACACCCAGGGATTGCTCATCAGTCCGAGCCCTTCCTCCGGAGCACGAGGAAAATTCTAGAACAAAAGGCTGTTCCGGGTGCCGCTGAGTAGATTCCGACTCACAGTGACCCGACCGGACAAAGCGGAACTGCCCACAGGGCTCAGCCGGCTGTCCTCGGTACGGGAGCCGGTCACCGGGTCTTTCCTGTGGAGCCGCTGGGTGGGACTGACCACCGCCTTCGGTGACCAGCCAAGCACGTGACCCCGTGCCACCAGGGCTCGTAACGGTCTGGTTGCTGGTGGGTTTCTAACAATGGCTCCACCAGAGCCCTTCTGTGTCACTCGTGTAGATGCACCAGCAGCAGCGTGAGAACGTGACGGTGGCCCCGCGGGTCCCAGCCTCACCGCGTCCTCCTGAGCTGCCCTGAACTGTGACGCCAGGGTGCCCGCTCCCCTCCCTGCACACGCTCGGTACGTGAAGATGCAGTGGAGGGGACTCCGGTCCCAGCTGTGCCCAGATGACACCAGCAGACCGCCTTCGGGGCCTTGAGCTCAACTTCCCCATCTCTCCGCAGTCGCACAGCGGATGGCTCTAGGTGACAAGAGCTCCTCAGGTGAACACAGACGCAGACTTAATCAAAACCTGTGAAACTCACTCATGTAAAGGAGCGGTCGGCGGAGGGTCCACTCAGGTCCCTGGCCCTCTTCCAGGTCACCATTCGAGGAAGGGAATCTGCCCCGTAGCAGCCATGTGACGGCTACACTTACAGCCCCGTGTCTCCATCAAATCAACATCTTCAGGAGGAGAGGGGAGGGAGGCAAACGGCCCCAGCTCACCCATCCATCCATTCACCAAATATCCACCAAGCGATGCGGGTTGATCTGTGGCCCTCAAAGAGCTAGCTTGATGATGTCAGACCTCACCCGGAAATAGGGTGTTTGCAGATGTCGTTAACATGAGGTCACCCTGGAGTAGGGTGGGCTGTAAGCCAACGACCAGTGTCCTCCAAGAGACAGAGACAGAAGAGAGGGTGACGTGCAGACAGAGAGACTGCGGTGATGCAGCCACAAGACAAGGGACACATGTCAGCGGAGGAGACAAGAGAGGCCCTCCCCAGGGCCCCGGAGGAGGCATGGCCCTGCCCCACCTTGATCTGACTTCCAGCCTACGGTCTGGGAGCAGGTGAAAGTCCGCTGCTTCAGCTCCCCGAGCCCACCCTGGTTTGTGGGGCTTACGCGGGCAGCCCCAGGACATGCAGACATTAAGCATCTAGGATGGTGCCAGGATGGTGAAGGCACGGTGAATACCACAGACGAGCCTATCTCCAGAAACGCGGTCTAACCGCCTCCATGGACACCACCACTGTTGCCATGAGACCAGAAGAAACGGACGGTGCCCACCTCCCGTGACTGAACCTTCTGCCGGGGACCCAACAGCGGGGTCTTTGTCGAGAGGAGGAAAATTGAGGATCGGAACTTTCTAATTCCTCCAGGACACACCGAGAACGGAGGGGCCCCGGACCCACGGCCTGGAAGCCACTTTGGAACTCTGAGCCGGAACTACCCCACGGAGTCGCCTTTCAACCACGCAGCAGCTGCTCGTGAACTAAGGCTGTGCCCCAGAACCACACCCCACTGAAGAACGGCCTCCATCAACAGCGGTGGCATCAGGAGGGGACAGCCCAGACGAGAGCCTCAAGGGGCAGCGTGTCCACAGGGGTGCGGCAGCCACAGGGCAGAGGAGGAGGGGCCGTGTAAGGACACCATCAGTCTGTCAGGGAGCTGGGCCATGACGTTGGTGACTGGGCGGGTGTGGGCCTCTGGCCAGGTGTGAACTTCAGCGGCTACATCTTCACCAGAAATGAAGAGAAAGAGCCCATCTGCAGGGAATTCACGTCTCTGGGAGAAGACACAACCCCAAACGTCAAGTGCTGACGGTGGTACAGAGAAGACTCGGGCAGGAACGGGGTGGAGGGGACGCCTGCCCCCTGCCCGGCCAGGCGCTGCCTTAGGACCCGCCAGTGGGACAGGGCTCCTGCAGGAAGAACGGGACCCGCTGAGACAAAAGCCCTGACATGCCGACACCCTAGAGGGCCAACGAGGGGAGGGACGTCAGAGCAGGGGCACTGCTCTCAGGTGGCCTTCGGTCCAGGTCTGACGGTCACACTTGCCCACTTCAAGGGAAGCAGCCCTGAGTCGTCTGAGGCCAACATGCCTCAGCACCTGTTTGTTGCTGTTTCTCAGGCACTTTAAACACAGAAATTTGAAGGTCAACTGGGGGTGTGAGTGAGCTGTGTCCACACAAGCAAACTATGCCAACACTTTTCCGTTTCCCCAAACTGACGAGCTTGTCATCAATAGACGTCCATGTCTTCTCTTCCTTGGTTATAAAAAGCATACACCTCAAAAATGCAGATCCAGGCCAGCTGTCCCTTCCACGGCTCTGTCAGTAGGACAGCAGATGGCAGCGCCCAGCTCCAAGCCAGGAGGGAGGGCCCTCAGGAGAGAGGGTGGGGTTCACACGGAGACCCCGTGTGGCTCCTGCCAGCGAGTGGACAGAAAGCAGAGACACGGCTGAGTCAGCTGTTACACCACTGCTCCGCGCCACCTTCTCGGGGTACATACCCACGTAGCCCCCAAACCTGGGCAAGCACCAGCTTGACCTCACTGCTGGTGGGTGCCGTCCAGGTGGTTCCGACTCAGACTGACCCGTGGGACAGAGCAGGAGTGTCCCACAGTGCTTCTGGGCTGGAATCTTTACAGAAGGAGCTCTGGAGGCACATTGGTCAAGCCACTTGGCTGCTCACCAAAAGGTCAGCGGTTCCAACCCACCAGCTGCTCCACAGGAGGAAGATGAGGCAGTCCATTTCCATGAAGACTGACAGCCTAGGAGACCCTGTGGGCAGTTCCACTCTGTCCTCTAGGGGCGCTGTGGGTCGGAATGGACTCCAGGCAGTGGGTGTGGTTTGGGCTTTGCTTCCGTGAAGACTGACAGCCTGGGAGACCCTGTGGGCAGTGCCACTCTGTCCTCTAGGGGCGCTGTGGGTCGGACTCCACAGCAGTGGGTGTGGTTTTCCTTCTGTAAAGAAACCATATGGGGCAGTTGCAGCCTGTCCTACAGGGTCACTGTGAGTTGCGTTGACTCAGTGGCAGTAGATGGGTTTAATCTTCATAGGAGCCGATCACCACAGCCCAGCGTACAGGAGACTGAAACACTGCTGTGGAGCCCTGGGTGGGTTCGAACCGCCGACCTTTCAGTTAACAGCTGAGTGCTTAACCATCGTGCTCATCACTCGAGCCTGGAGATGGAACCAGCCGCGGAGAACAACCAGCTTCTTCCCGTCAGCTGCGAAGGCTGAAGCCAGACTCCCACAGCTGTGCGTCTGGTTCTTGGCAGGTCATCTCCTGGGTTAAGGGGAGGGATCATCTCACAAAATTAACATCAGAAAGGAAGTGTGACTTTTCTAGAGAAATCCACCCCACTTGGGAGAAAGCCTAATAAAACCACAGAAAGGGTGACATATCCTGCAATAACAAATGAAAGCCATCTGTCCCCCGTCCGGGCACACGGCCACTTTGTAGGACTCAAAGCCAGCTCGAAACAGGCCGACATCTCTGAAGATTCCTTTTGAGAACGTCTTCAGTAAAACCCTTCTGACTCCCTCGCCATCTTGCAGAGGGACAACTCTGCTGCCTCACTGCCGTCTCTCAGAAAGCACGCACTCAATCCTAACAAGATGCAGCCTTGAGGACCAAGGGGTGCCTGGCCCATGCCACGGTCTTCTCAACCATCTCATGCATGTGAAAGCTGGCCAATGACTGAGAAAGACTGAAGAACTGATGTCTCTGAGCTGTGGTGCTGGCAAAGAATGCTGAAAGCACCACGGACCACCACAAAAACTAACACGTCTGTCCTGGAGGAAGTGCAGCCGGAATACTCCTTGGAGGCGAGAATGGCCAGACTTGGTCTCACCTGCTTTGGTCATGTTGTCAGAAGGGCCTATTCCCTGGAGCAGGATGGCTTGGTAAATTAGAGGGTCAACAAATAAGGGGAAGGCCCTCAACGAGATGGATTGACATAGTGGCCGCAATGACAGACTCAAACGTAGCAACAACTTGGTTGTGTGGACGGTGCAGGCCGGGCGGTGTTTCAGTCTGCTCTACGCCAGGCTGTGTGGACGGTGTTTCAGTCTGCTGTACGCTGGGCTGTGTGGACGGAGCAGGCCGGGCGGCATCTCAGTCTGCCGTACGCAGGGCCGCGTGGACGGTGTTTCAGTCTGCTGTACGCAGGGCTGCGTGAACGGTGCAGGCCAGGCGGTGTTTCAGTCTGCCGTACGCTGGGCTGCGTGGATGGTGTCTCAGTCTGCCATACGCTGGGCTGCGTGAACGGTGCAGGCCGGGCGGCGTCTCAGTCTGCCGTACGCTGGGCTGTGTGGACCGTGTCTCAGTCTGCCATACACTGGGCTGCGTGAACAGTGCATGCCGGGCGGTGTTTCAGTCTGCCGTACGCCGGGCTGCGTGGATGGTGTCTCAGTCTGCCATACGCTGGGCTGCGTGAACAGTGCATGCCGGGCGGTGTTTCAGTCTGCCGTACGCCGGGCTGTGTGGATGGTGTCTCAGTCTGCCATACGCTGGGCTGCGTGAACAGTGCAGGCCGGGTGGCGTCTCAGTCTGCCGTACGCCGGGCTGTGTGGATGGCGTCTCAGTCTGCCGTACGCCGGGTTGCTGCGAGTCATCTCTCAGTATGTCCCACTGCAGTGGCTGCGCATTGCTGTAAGGCTGTCAGCTATGCCCTGGTGTCCCACATACCAGCAGTGACCCATGGTGGTAAGATTTCAGTGGGGCCTCCAGACTCAAACAGTGTGGGAGGAAAGGCGTGCCAACCAGCTTCTGCAGATCAGCCAGTGAGAATGCTGCGGGTCCCCCACGATCTAACTGTGGGGTTTCCCACAGGGACCGTGAGCGTGAACCGCAGACAGCTTCCCATTGCACTCTGGCCGCTCCCAGGTTCCCTGGGTACAAACCCTGTGCTGCGCCCACTGCCCAGGGCACACCACTTTCTCCGTATGATCTTTAATTGCTGACTGCTCACGACCTCATGCAGGCAGCAGTCTTCTCTCCTGACTTGCACCCCAACGCCCAGCCGAGGGGACATTCAATCAACAATTACTGAACTATTCTAAACTTACATCACGCAACTGATTTAATGAGTTCTGCCAACACGGGCTTCGCACTCAAACCAGAAAATCCAAGCCCATGCCCTTGAGTTGATGCCAATTCTTGGAGGCCCCACGTGTGCAGAGCAGAGCTGTCCCACAGGGTGGCCAAGGCCGTGACCTTTCAGAGCCGGATCTCCTGGGCTTACTTCTGAGGCCCCTGGGGAGGCGTGAACCGCCAGCCTTCCAGTTGGCAGCTGAGTGCCTCACCGTTTGGCCGCCCGGCCTTCACAGCACACAGATTAAATCTGTGGATCTGTGTTCTGCTAGACGCGTCCCACCATCACTTGTGAAGATTTGGTGAGCGCATGGTACGGGCTAGACTTTGCTAAGTGCTGGGGACCAGCAGTGACAAGGACAAGAGCCAGCAGAAAGGAACACACGAGCTTTGTGACGAGAGCGAGGAGGCACAGCCGCCGGGGACGCGCCTGCCCTCGTCTGGACACAACGAGTGCACCCAGCTCCCAGCTTCCTGCAGCATCCACCGTGAGGGGGGCTGGGACAGAGAGCCCCTCACACCCACAGTCCCCCCGGAGGAGTGCACGGGTACGTCATCAGTTCAGGAGAAGAGCCGAAGGAGCAGGTCGCGCTCGGGACTGCCCCCTCCCGGGCGTCAGCGTGTGCGTCGGCGCCGAGTCAAAGGGCCGTGGCTGCTATCTTTGAACACCCAGACACCGGAGCAGCTCATGGTCAGTGGTGAAGGGGCCCTGTCCATCAGCCTACAGGCTCTCTCGGCCCAGAGGCATTTGTCTTTGACAGTGTATTAACCCTGAATATTTACATTAGAAGTCATTTCATCCACAGCAAACCCTCCCCACGAAGCCCGCATCCATCGCTGACATGCCATGGTGCTCAGACACACGTCTTTCCTTCAAGAAATAAACACATTAAAACAACAGACAGACACTAACATCTTGTGGAAACCTCAAGAGGTTGGTACAGGCAAGGGACAACGTCCGTGCTCAACAAATCTGAGAAGTGAGTGACTGTGCATGAGTGAGTGAGTGAGTGGCTGAGTGAATGAATGAATAAGTGATTGTGTAAGTGAATAAATGACTAGATGTGTGAGTGAGTGAACAAGTGAGTGAATGAGTGAAACAGTGAATGAATGAATGAATGGAGTGGATGAGTGAGTGAATGAGTGGCTGAGTGAATGAATGAATAAGTGACTGTGTAAGTGAATAAATGACTAGAAGAGTGAGTGAATGAGTGAGTGAAACAGTGAGTGAATGAGTAAGTGAGTGAAACAGTGAGTGAATGAGAGTGAACGAGTGAGTGGGTGAGACCATGAGTGAATGAGTGAAGTGAATGAGTGAGTGGGTGAGTGAATGAGTGAAACAGTGAGTGAATGAGTGAATAAATGAGTGAGAGTGAATGAGTGAGTGGGTGAGTGAGTGAATGGGTAAGACCGTGAGTGAATGAGTGAGAATGAACGAGTGAGTGAATAAGTGAGTGAGTAAATGAGTGAGAGTGAACGAGTGAGTTGGTGAGTGAATGAGTGAGTGAATGAGTGAGTGAAACAGTGAGTGAGTGAGTGAATGAGACTGTGAGTCAGTGAGTGAGACCGTGTGAGTGAATGAGAGTGAGCGGGTGAGTGAGTAAGTGAATAAGTGAGTGAATGAGTGAGTGAAACAGTGAGTGAGTGAATGAGGGAGTCAGTGAGTGACTGAGACAGTGAGTGAATGAGTGAGTGAAACAGTGAATGAGTGAGTGAGTGAGACCATGAGTGAGTGAATGAGTGAGAGTGAGCAGGTGAGTGAGTGAGTGAATAAGTGAGTGAGTGAATGAGTGAGTGAAACAGTGAGTGAGTGAATGAGTGAGAGTGAGCGGGTGAGTGAGTGGCTCCAGAACCACCCGACAGCACCAGGAAGAGCAACCACAGCTCCCCAGGTGGCACGAAGAGTTAAGCGCTCAACCCCCACTCGAAAGGTCGGCTGCTGGCACTCACCCACAGGCACCTCCCAGGAAAGGCCTGGCAACCGGCAGCCAGGGGCCAGCCTCGGGAGCCCGGGTGGCAGCCCACTCTGCACAGGGTCCCCAGGAGCTGGGACTGCCGCACAGCCGCCAACCACAGCACACCCATGGGGACGACCACTGCTCCGCACTGAACGGGCTCTCACACAGAAGTGCTGACCCCACGCCCTGTGCCTGTCAGCAGGACCACGCTTGGAGCTAGGGGGTCTTCTGTTAGGTAAGTGAAGCCGTCCACGGTAGCCGGGTCCTGGCCCTAAGGCGCTCTGTTTTAGGATAACGGCGGTGCAGACAGACACGGGAGACAGTGCCACGTGAGGCCGGGCTGCACAAGGCGCCGCGCAGCCAGCGCCCTGCTCTGGGCTTTTTGTTCTGCTATGTTACTACGTTTTTTAATTTATTTTGATTTGGGTGAAAGTTTACAGAGCAAATTCATCTTCCCTACAGCAGCTCATACACATTGCTTCACGGCACTGACTGCAATTCCCACCACGTAACAGCTCTCTCCCCACTTCCTCCCCGTGGCCGCCTCTTCCCCGCATCGCATCCGCCTTTCCTGGGCACTCCTGCCCCCCGAGCTGTCTCCCTGTGCAGTGCTGCCCTTCTGACCTTGACTTCTGTGAGCACATAAAGCGGTTCTCTAAAGCCACCCCCCTCGGGTGTTTGTGACCACGTCTGGGGAGACCAGGGCAACTTCGCACCATTCCGAGCTCTGTTTCAGGAATATGACGAGCTCTGGAAGACTACGGGACAGCAGCGACAAGAACCTCAAAGTGCAGAGGGTATAGGGGAAGCAGAGAACAAAGGAGACCTCTGAACACATCTTCTGCCTGCTTCGTCGCCAGACCATCCTCTCTCCATGATCTGTCAGCCCAAATTTCACCTCATAGTTAAAACATCGCCTCCTCCAGGAAGTCTTCCTTTCCTCTAAGTGTCACATTTAAAAGGCTTGGGTTCTAGGGAAACAGTTTAGGATCATGATGAAGTGCACGGGCCCTGAAGCTGGCAGTCTGTGGAAAGATCGGGAAGACATGGGCAATGGGATGGCCCCACACAGTGATGGACAAGCCCGTGGTCACACCCAGTTTTCTGCAGTTCAGACAATGGCGGGTGCCACCTCACGGCTCAAGCAGAGACTGCAGTTCAGGACTGGACACAGGACGGAACCAAACCGAACCTGCGGCGGGGAGTCGACCCGGGCGCGTGCTCTCGCCCTGCGTGGCAGAGGCCAAACGCGCCCACGGGGCTGTCAGTGGCTGCTGCTTCGGAAGCTGACGGCCAGGCCTGTCCTCTGAGGAACCTCTGAGTGGATTCGAACCCACCAACCCTTCGCCTGTGACTAGAGCACCTAACAGTGTGCACCAGCCAGGGAGCCGTCACCATCTCCTGCGTCTCTGCAACCGTCACGGAAACCTCGCGCTGCAGGGACTCTGCCACAGAGCAGACCCCTGGGAGAGCCTCTCAGTCTCCTGTCCTGAAATAATGCACAATCCTCAAGCCGAAACTATGCCGCCAATTCGCCTGTAAACAAAGCAGCAGTGCAGCTCAATTCATGGACCGTCCGCCTTGACTGGTGCGCTCTTTTAAAGAATTACCCACATGTGATCAAACTGCCAACCCTGCCTCTGAGGTGCAGAGGAGAACGTTAAGGGGCAAGGAGAGTAAAACCTAACAGTGAGGAAACAATGGGGCAGAGAGAGTCAGAATGCCAGACCACATCCAGAGGGTAAAACCAACCACACCCACTGCCTGGAGTCCATTCTGACCCACAGCACCCCTAGAGGACAGAGTGGAACTGCCCACAGGGTCTCCCAGGCTGTCCATCTCACAGAAGCAGACTGCCTCATATTTCTCCCTCGGAGCAGCTGGTGGGTTCAAACCTCTGACCTTTTCATTAGCAGCCAAGTGCTTTAACCACTGCTCCATCAGAGCTCCTTTGTGCAGATGCAACCACGGCCACGGCCGATGAAGTGGTTGGACAGGTAGCACGCGCTTTGTACAGATTTTCATCAAAAAGAAAAACAATGCAGTGGATGCTCTGTGGAGGCACCCCACTTCCAGAGTTCCTGCACAAGCACCTCCCTGGCCATCACGCCCAGGACAGAGCCTGGAGGAGGGGCTGTCTTCCTGTGGCTTTTTCGGCCCCTTGGCTCGCCCGCCTTCCTTAGACGCTGAGTGCTGGCAGCTGTGTCCTGGCTGTCGGGAGCCCACCAAAGCCATCCAGCATGTGCTGGCCAGTCCCCCAGCTGTCTCCGCTGGCCATTCCCTGCCTGCACTCTGTGAGCCACTCCGTGAGCAGATGGCTGCGGGCAGACCTGGCAAGCTCCCAGGAACAGCTGCCCGTGCCTTCCGGGCAAGACAGCTCTCACCGCCCATGGCCAGTCAGCCCTCCTTGACAATCCCACCAAATATAGGCAGGAAACAGCCGCCTCCCCTCTGCAGCCGGCCTGGGGGAGGGGCGCCTGCTGGGCCCTGGGCCTGGCCAAGTCTGCTGGAGCTCACGCCTGAACTACCAGACCCCAATGGAACTACCACTGCCTCCCTCCCTCACTGGCTCCCTCCCTCA
>NW_006922192.1:1402680-1408344 GCF_000298275.1 Orycteropus afer afer
CACTCACTCACTCACCCACTCATTTACCCACTCACCCACCCACTTACTTACTTACCTACTCACCCACTCACTCATCCACTCCCTCCGTCACTCACACACTCAGCAATTCTCACTCACTCACCCAGCCACTCATCCACCCACCCACCCACTCACTCACCCACCCACCCACTCACTCACTCACCCACCCACCCACCCACTCACTCACCCACCCACCCACCCACTCACCCACTCACTCACTCACCCACTCATTTACCCACTCACGCACCCACTTACTTACTTACCTACTCACCCACTCACTCATCCACTCCCTCCGTCACTCACACACTCAGCAATTCTCACTCACTCACTCATTCTTGTGCCAACGCAGGTAGGGGCTGGTGTAACCAGCAGAGCTACAGGTGTGCTGAGGATGCCGGGTGCTCCAACGGTTAAACGCCTGATCCCTGACCCAGAGGCTGGTGGCTCAAACCCCCGAAGCCACGCTGCAGAAGTAAGGCCTGGGATCCGCTTCCACAAAGGCACTGCCGTGGAGCCTGCGGGGCAGCGACGCAGACGGACCGCACAGCAGCCTCCGCGACACCGCCCACGGCCCTCCAGACGCCCCTCACTGCTGCCCACACGGCCCAGGCTCACCGCACCTCCACGCCCCCCGGCGGGATGGCCTCCACTGTCCCCAGACACGGACTGACTCTTCCAGGGACAGCCACTAGGGCCAGAACCAGGGCGGGGCCCCGAGTCGGGAGCCGGCACGTCTGTCAGTGTCCCCGGGGCGGGTGCAGGGGGGGACGTGCCCCGAGAGCCCCTGTGCCCAGAAGGGGGGTGTGGTGTCCAGCAGAGCTCGGGTTTATCTGAGAAGGCGCACGGGCTAACGCGGGGCTCACACCCCCCCGGGGCACCTCGGAAGACCTGGGCCTGCTCCCGCGATGGGCTCCTGAACCCTACGGGCCGTCTGCTCGGCACAGGCTCTCTGTGAGGACTGGACCCCAGGGCAGCTAACGGCAGGGGCCCCCCGGTAGTGACAGCCCTGGAGGCGGGCTCGGTCCTGAGAGAAAGCCTCCTGAGGAGCCGGCCCTGGGCTCCCACCTCCCAGAGGCCCGCCCTGCGAAGGTTAGCAAAGCGCTGCCTGCTTCCAGGCGCAGCCCCCGGTCTCCAGCCACGCCTCCTGAGAGGAGCTGTGGGGGCGCCGCGCCCAAGGCAGTGGACTACTACCCAGAGGCCGGCGGTTCAAACCCACCAGCCGAGCAGGAAGACCTTCCACAGAGTCACCGCCTCAGAAACCCAATGAGGGTCGCTAAGACTCAGAATGCACTCGCCGGCAGTGACTGGTTTTCTGGTTTGGTCCTCGGGATGAGGGATTACCCTCAGAAAACTACGCTCCCAAGCCCAGCAGGGGCCCTGGTGGTGCAACAGCTCAGTGCTCAGCGACCTTCCCCGGGCCCAGGAGCGGCCCAGCCCCCGACAACCAGAGGCCAGCGGTTCAAACCCACCAGTGGCTCCGTGGGAGACACACCTGCTGATCCGCTCCCACGAAGGCGGCAGCCGAGAACACTCTGGGGGCGGTTCTCGGTCACAGGGCCGCGATGCGCGGGAGCTGGCTTGAGGGCAGCCCGCCACAGCTGGGGTTCCCGGCGCCTCACACACGGGCTGGCTCAGGGGTCTTGTGTAAAATGGCCACACGCATGGGACTATTTCTGTTGCCAGCTCTCCTCCAATCGGATCAACTCACGCAGACGCCATGTCTGCAGGGCAGAAGCCCCACAGGGTTGTCAAGGCAGGCACCTTCTGGAAGCAGGGCGCCAGCCCCATGGAGGCACTGCTGAGAGGGTTTAAGCCGCCACACGCGTTGGCCCACACGCGGGCCCGCCCCTCCCGGCGCTCCCATCCACACACGTCGGGTCACACGCGGACCCGCCTCTCCAGCCGCTCCCATCCACACACATCAGCCCACACGCAGGCCCCGCCCCTCCCGGCGCTCCCATCCACACACATCGGCCCACACGCAGGCCCCGCCCCTCCCGGCGCTCCAATCCACACACATCGGCCCACACGCGGGCCCCGCCCCTCCCGCCACTCCCATCCACACTCGTCGGGTCACACGCGGGCCCGCCCCTCCCGGCGCTCCCATCCACACTCGTCGGCCCACACTTAGTGTGTGAGTGTCAGTGTGTGAGGGTGTACATGAGTGTGACTGTGAGTGGTGACTATATGTGAGTGTGTATGACTTAGTGTGTGAGTGTCAGTGTGTGAGGGTGTACATGAGTGTGACTGTGAGTGGTAACTATATGTGAGTGCGTATGACTTAGTGTGTGAGTGTCAGTGTGTGAGGGTGTACATGAGTGTGACTGTGAGTGGTGACTATATGTGAGTGTGCATGACTTAGTGTGTGAGTGTCAGTGTGTGACGGTGTACATGAGTGTGACTGTGAGTGGGTGAGCAAGCATGTGTGTGGCCGGGCAACTCTGCTCATTCTCTGGGTGAATCCATTGCCAGGTTCTAAGAAGGTGCAATCTAAGGAACATGCAAATGTATCACCTCCGAACACCACCATACTTGCTCTCTGGCAGCCCACATCGGGGGATCCTCCTTGCCAACACCTGCAGGAATGTATCAATTCTTCTCAGCCATCCTTTTACATTATCCCAAGGGCGTGCGTACAAGGTGAATGAAAAGACCATGGCTTGGGATAGACACACCTTAGTCAGCAAAGTGACATTTTGCTTTTTGAAACGGTCAAAAGGTTTTTTGCAGATTTGCCCAGTGCAGCATGTCATTTGATTTCTTGACTGCTGCTTCCTTGGGCATTGACGGTGGATCCCAGGAGAATGAAATGTCCATTTATCTTCCTCCATAGTAAAATGTTTAAAATAAAGAAAATCTAGAAGAAATACCAAGCAAGTGGCCTGTGGTTGCCTTAAGGGGGCGGGCATCAGGGCAGACAGGGTCGGGCAGCAGGCTGCTGGGTGTCTGTTCTGAGCCGTTGACTCTTAAAACTATGTTCTATGTAACCTTGTTCAACATAGCTGTTTAATTTTTAAACAGAATCTGACACTTGAACAAGACTATGAGGTTAAGAGGCGTGTTCTTAAATTTGTTGGACTCTAACCTCTTTGTAAATGTATGGACAGGCCGGAGTTCAAAACAGAGTCGAGCCAGTGAGCAGCACGCTTTATCCCTCTGACATCTTAGGTCTTGAATAACCAGCCACAACAGTTTAAATTAGGAATTTCACTGCTCCGAACAGCTCACAGATTCAGATTACATCAAACTCGCAAGAGCAGAATTAGAGGAAAGGCACAGAGAGGTTATTAGGGAAAGAACTACTGGAGGAGGACGGACGGACGGATGGGCACCCGAGAGAGGCATTGGAAACTGTGCGCCAGGCGAGGGCACCCGCCTAAGATGCCCGAGCCACAAGGGTGGACGCCGTATAACAGCTTACCAGAGACCACTCTAATATCCCGGTGGGCAGCGGCAGAGACCTGCCTCCAGCAGCTCATCTTGATATTTTGGAGGTAATTTGGGTCTCCTGGGGGCTGGCTAAGGCACGGACACCTCCGCTGAGATTTGGAGGAAAACTTACAATTGCAACAGGAAGGGTAGCTCCCTCCCCTCCCAGCGGGGCACAGAGTAGACTGGGGTCAGACTGGGAGACTTCGTGCTTTTCTTTGTCACAGAGATCGGGACCGCAGGTCACTAGCAAGTACCCCCCCGATGCACAGCTCAAACTGCACGCATCTTTGACGCTGCAGCTGGGCGATACCACAGACAAACTCCAGAGCCGGCCATTAGCGATCTGGCGGGATTACGTCAGCACCGGGACAGAACCAACAGGGAGAAGGAAGAAACCGCACTCCCGGGATTTCTGCCTTGGCGCCGTTCTTTCGCGCTGTGGGGCTGCGGAGGCGGGATCTCCGAGTGTGTCCGAAACTGGCGGAAATTTGTGACGCTCTAACAATAAGAATCTTTCCTGAATTGAGCTGCAGTCTTGCAAATAAATACATCATCAAAAATAGCCTGCTCAAAGCCCTAGAAACCGGCCCTAGCAACACCAAGCTTTCCTTCTTCCGCTCCCACCTTCTTCCACTGCCACCTTCTCTGCCAATATCCTCTCTCACTCAGTAGAAGAAAACATATTCATCCAATTATCATAAAACCTCCCGCTTCGAACTCTAAACCCTCTTTACGACAAACAGAAACACATATCCACACTACACACAGGGATTCTACCACCACAAAGAAAACAGCAGAGCGACCCAACACACTTGCATCAATATAAAAAAAAAAAAACCACCAGCTTCACCTTTTCAAACTATTAAACCATAAAACCAAGACAAAACAAATCAACACGTATCCAGCAGCTAGTGACAAGCAAAAGAGACAGCGCTCCACCCGATTCCAGGGACTTCAGAAGAGGCTCTGTTTCCAGTAACCCCCACAGCTCTCCAGGAGCGCACTGCGTGACTGAAGAGGTCCTAGTCTACACCTTCCCTTTTTTTTTTTTCTCTCTCTCTCTCTTCTTTCTCTCATGGTTAAGCCCGTCCCTTGTTAGTTAGTTTTGTTTGATTGATTGTTTTGTTCTGTTTTTGTGTTTATTTTCATTTATATTGTTGGTTTGTTTCTTTGTTTTCTTTATTCATTATTCTCCTTCTCTACCTTTTTACTCTCGGTGACCTATCCCCAGATACTGCATATTTATCTGTTTTCTTCTTGTTTTCCCCCCTTTTTTTTCTTTTTTTGGGTTACGGTCCTATGTGATATCAGGGTATATTTTTTGTACATGTGCTTATAGTTTTTTAAATGGTTATTCAATTGTAATTTTTGCCTAACTGACTGGGAGACAGCAACAGTCCTCATAAGATACAAGTAAACAAACCCACACCTCCTGCAACTTCACTTACTGAGCAAGAGCCAGCACCTCCTTCTCCACCAACGGGTCAATGATAAAAAATCACCAAGAAGAGTCTGAATCACCCTTGGCTGCTCTTCACAAACAATTAACAGAGATCTTAATAAAATACCACGATGCCTCGGAGACAACAGACCATCACAGTCCACACAAAGAGGCAGGATAAAGAGGTAGAAACAAGAGAACAGAATACTGACCCAGAACACATCCCTGAGGAAGAAGCAGCATTGGAACTCTCTGATAAGGAATTCAAAAGAATTATCTTCAGGTATCTTCAAAGGACTGAGAGACAGACCAAAGAAAACACAGAAACAACCTTACAAGAATTCTGGAAGAAAATACAAGAACAAAATGACAAAATCAATGAAAAATTAGAAATGATTCTAAATCATTTAAGATAATTCCTTGGTTCTACAATCGATGCCAACGGGAGCAGCAGTCAGGACATTAGACGACGTGTAGCATTGGGAAAGTCAACTGCGAAGGAACTGTATCAAGTGCTGAGGAGCAAGGATATCTCCTTGAGGACTAAGGTGAGCCTGACACAAGCCTATTTCTAATCGCCTCATATGCATGTGAGAGCTGGAAAATGAATAAGGAAGACTGAAGAAGAGTTGATGCTTTTGAGTTGTGGTGCTGGTGGAGAATGCTGAAAGTACCGTGCACTGCTAAAAGAACTAACAGATCTATCCTGGAGGAAGTGCAGCCAGAATGCTCCTTGGAAGCAAGAATGGCCAGACTTCATCTCACCTATTTTG
>NW_006922192.1:1415612-1417018 GCF_000298275.1 Orycteropus afer afer
GGGAGGAAGTGGGAGAGGAGATGTTGCATTGTGCTAAATAGTGGTCAATGTCATGAGACAAAGTGTATGTGATCTGTTGTATGGAAAGTGTGTTTGCTCTGTAAATTTTCACCCAAATCACAATTTAAAAAAAGAAAAAGACACATCCAGAAAAAAAAAAATGTATGGACAGCTATCAACCCCCACCAACATGTGTGTGCACAGACATAACACGTATGGACAGCTATCAACCCCCACCAGCATGTGTGTGCACAGAACCAACACATAGGAAAGCTATCAACCCCCACCAACACACATGTGCATGGACAGGATACCTATGGACAATGATCGACCCCCACCAGCACATGTGTGCACAGAAAGAACATGTATGGACAGCTGTCAACCCCCACCAGCACATGTGTGCATGGACAGAACACATATGGGCAGCTACAACCCCCACAAACACACATGTGCACTGACAGAACACATGCACAGCTATCAACCCCACCAGCATGCGTGTGCACAGGCAGAACACGTATGCACAGCTATCAACTCCCACCAGCACATGTATGCATGGACAGGATACGTATGTACACACAGAGCTCAGGCAGCCTGGAAGCCCCTGGAGCTCTGGTGGCGCAGGACCTAGGGCATCTGACTACTAACCAGAAGGCTGGCGGTTCAAACCCACCAGCCACTCCTCGGAAGGAAGATGGGGCAATCTACTTCCCTAGAGATACTGCCTCGGAAACCCAAGGAGGGGTCTCTGAGTGGGATCTGACTCGATGGCAGGGAGTTTGGCGTTTTGGTTTTGGTTTTGGAGCCCAGGCTAAACTTTGGGAGGACAGACTCAGTTTTCACGGGGAACTCTTCCCGCCCAGACCCCTCACGCACACCCACCCATCTGTCCGGGGGCCTACGTGTGGCCAGGGTGCTGGACGGGTCTCAGCAGGCTCCAGGCTAATACTAGAGAGAAAGGCCTGGGGATCCCGTCGCAAAAGTCAGACCATGGAAAGGGGACACGCCGTCTGAGCACAGCCTCTCCCGGGGCGGGGTGGGGCGGGGCCAGGCAGCGTCCACTCTGTGCTGTGCGGGCTGCCGTGAGTCGGGGGCCAACTTGAGGGCAGTTCCCAAGAACAACAGGTAGTGTTTTTCAAAACGGATCTTGTCATTTACTGCAAAGGGGAAAAACCCTTCGTGATAGACTACTGCAAACACCTCCCTGGTCGGATGTGGACTGGGCTCAGCACACCTGGAGACACAGATGCACCGAACTCCTCACTCAGTGAACGTGCAACCTTTGTTGATCGGTTTGGCTTGAGCCTTGAGCCAGTCGCACTGCCGTGGAGTCGATTCCGACCCACAGCGCCCCTAGAGGACAGAGTGGAACTGCCCACAGGGTCTCCAAGGCTGTCAATCTTCATGGA
>NW_006922192.1:1417408-1419394 GCF_000298275.1 Orycteropus afer afer
TGGAGTCCATTCTGACCCACAGCGCCCCTAGAGGACAGAGTGGAACTGCCCACAGGGTCTCCAAGGCTGTCAGTCTTCACAGAAGCACAGTACTTCATCTTTCTCCTGTGGAGCAGCTGGTGGGTTTGAACTACCGACCTTTCAGTTACGGCCAAGCACCTAGCCACTGCACCATGAGGACTCCTTGAACCACTTGGATTCCCTGCAGCTCAGGAGTGAGCGTGGCTATTGGGGCATCTCAGCTGCTTCCAATCTAGAAACAGAAGTGGCATCGTGTGCTGTTCACCCCGAGGCCTCACATCAACCTGCACGATGCACAGCCCACAGCCGCGTGTGTCTGTCGAGTGCAGGAACCACTGCAGCGCCTTTGTGGCCAACCCTCCATGAGCAGAGCGGCCCAGAGGTCCATCTGCCTCTGACTGGCCCGCCGGCACCACTGTCAGCCTCCCCAACGGCTGCAAGCATGCTCAGAGAGTGGGAGACAGGCCAGTCCCGCACCGGGCAGCTGAATGGCCCTGCTGACTTACTTAGCAAGCCGGCACTCTTTGTTTATTCGCTAAACAAGGCTGACACCCAGTCTCACAGGCTGCGGCATAAATAGACCCGGTCACCGTGGTCGCAGATGCATGACCCTCACAGAGGTCCCTCCCCTCATCCCTCTCTTGCCAGTGGCCAACCCTTGGTGATCCCAGCTTGTGGCCAGGCCTCCCGGGTGTCTGTCCTCCCCTGTGTGGGTCTTGGTGTCCTCAATTTTATGAGACCACTCAGAAGGGATTAAGTTTATGACTCATCCACTCTGGCAGAACAACAGGTCTGTCCTGGAGGAAGTGCAGCCGGGATGCTCCTTAGAAAAGAGAATGGCCGGACCTCGTCTCACCTACTTTGCTCATGTTGTCAGCAGGGACCATTCCCTGGAGAAGGATGTCATGCTTGGTAAAGTGGAGGGTCAATGAAAGAGGGGAAGGCCTTCAACGAGATGGACTGACATGGTGGCTGTGACGGTGGGCGCAGGGACTGCAGGGATTGTGGGGCTGGCACAGGGCCGGGCAGTGTTTCCTTCCGTTGTACACGGGGTCGCTATGAGTTGGAGGCGACTCGACGGCACCTGATGATGCCAACTACCCCAGCGTGGCCCCAACACCGTGTCAGGAGCTAGTGGCTGTTACATTCCACAACCAAAGGTACTTGGCCAGGCCTTAGAAACGGACGAGGGTTCCGAACACCCAGGTGGGCTCCACTGGTCCCATGGTGCCTTTGTGCAGAGAAGGGGGCCAAGTGACACAGGAGGTCAGAGGCGTGGAGCAGGACTCAGAGAACAAGGTCCCCTGCGAGGGCCAGCAAGAGGCCTGCAGGCGGAGTTAGGGTGCCCCTGCAGCCGACACCCCGCGGGGAACAGGAGCTCATCGCACAGCCACAAGGAAGGGTCCTCAGCCAACAACCTGAATGAGCTCGGACGCAATCCCTCCGGAGCCTTCAGTGAGGGCCATGGCACTGAGGACAGCTGGACTTCTGCCCGGTGAGACCCACACCAGAGGTCACACGACCACAGTGGGGAAGCCACTGAGTGGTCACTTGTTTGAGCGGCTAAAGGACACGCAGAGTAGTACCTGCAGGACACTGCCGACCGTCCCACATACTGTCAACTGTGTCCACTGCCACCTCAAACCAAAAGACGGAGGTGCTCACATCCACAGCCGCAGACGCCAGGCTCCAGCTCCCCCCACCCTTCCTCCACCTTACAACCTCACCATTGCACGTCTGCACAGCTGTAACAGCAGTGAGGGTCAGCTGCTGACCAAAAGGTTGGTGGTTCAAACCCACTCCTTGACTCCATGGCAGAAAGACCTGGCAATCTGCTCCAGTCGAGATGACCCTAACCCAAACCACTACTGACCCACAGCGCCCCTAGAGGACAGAGTGGAACTGCCCACAGGGTCTCCAAGGCTGTCAATCTTCACAGAAGCAAAGCCCAAACCACACCCACTG
>NW_006922192.1:1421584-1423987 GCF_000298275.1 Orycteropus afer afer
ATTCTGACCCACAGCGCCCCTAGAGGACAGAGTGGAACTGCCCACAGGGTCTCCAAGGCTGTCAGTCTTCATGAAGCAGACTGCCTCATCGTTGTCCTGCAGAGCAGTTGGTGGGTTCGGACCACCAGCCTTACAGCCAGCAGCCTACGGCTTACCCACTGTGCCACCCAGGCCCCTTCCTGTGAAGACTCCTGCCCTGAAAGCGCTGGGGGTGGCTCTCCTCTGTGACCCCAGGGGCTGAGTTGGATCCCCGGGCAGCACCTAACTGCACCACCCGTCTTACTGACTGTTGGTTTCCTAGGGCTGCTGCAACTGAATGTCTAGGAGGCATGTGAGAACACAAGTGACTCTCTCCCAGCCCTGGAGGCTGGGGGTCCAAGACAGGGTGTCCCCGTGTGGGTCCCTCCGAGGCCTGAGGGAGACGGTCCCTGCCGCTCTGGGGCGTCCGGTGGCCCCAGGCATTGCTGGGCTGCAGCTGCAGTGTCGCGTGGTGTCCTGCCTGTCTCCCTGTCTCCGTATCTCATCTCCTCTTGGTAAGACACCACTCCAAAGCAGTTAGGACCCAGCCTGCCCCAGTGTGACCTGGTGTTAACCTGACAGACCCTGCTTCCAAACAAAGCCGCATTCATACCTGCCACGGTTAGGACCTGAACATGTCTCTGTGGCCACTGTTTTACCCATGAGAGGGGCCTGGTGACAGGCAGCTGACCACCTGCCGACTACCTGGCCTCGGAAGCCCCCAGAGGCAGTGGGAGCGAGGCCTGGCCTTCCACAAGGACACAGCCAGGAGCGCCCCACGGTGCCGTTCTACGCAGACACGGGGCGGCCGCGAGCTGGACCAACCTGACAGCCGACGGTTGGTTTTTGCCTGAACCCCTAACAGCTAAGCTATAAATACCGTGCAGAAGAAAGGTTACTGGCAGGGTCCTCCAAGCCAGCCCCGACGCCGTCCCTGCCTCACGGCAGCGCTCACCGGACTACACTGGAACGACACGCACAGCCGACTCTCCCCCACCTCACGCGGGAGTCCCAGCACCCGCTGCCCCGCTGTGGTTGTTGTTGTCAGGTGCCACCGGGTCGGCCCGACTCACAGCGACCCATGTGCGACGGAACGAGACGCTGCCCGGGCCTGGGCAGCCTCCCAGCCACCGCCATCCTGAGCCCCTCGCTGCAGCCACGGGGTCCCTGCCCCTCGCTGAGGGTCCCCCCTTTCTCGCTGGCCCTCCACCGCTCCAAGCACGACACCCTCCTCCAGGACAGGTGTCTGTCCTGCCGGCTGTGCTCTCTGGCAGAACAGCTTACTATTTCTGTCAAAGCATCAATTCTTTGAGCCCAGCGTCATTTCCTAGCCGTTCCATTCATCCCCCTGCCAAGCCCGTGAGACACACTGAGAAGTCAGTGGGGCAGGAGGGCAGGGTGGGGAGGGGAAGCCGCCTGCCCAGAGCCTCTGAGGCAGCCTGCGGGGGGAGGGCCACGGCCGGCGTCGGGCCCCTGATGTCGGCCGCTCCTGCTGCTGCACTGAGCTGCCCTCAAGGGGGCCTGGGCGCATGGCGCTCACACACAGTGGAACGAAACGCCACCTGGGCCTGCTCTGTCCCGTAACCAGTTGTATGTGGGACTGCTGTGACCCGCTGGGCCTTCACGGGCTAATTTTTGAAGAAGATATCCGGGCTTTTCTTCCTCCTCCGTCTTAATCTGGAAGCTTGGGTGCCACATGTTCAGCATCACAGCAACACACAGGCCTCCACGGGCAGACAGCCGTGTGACGTGTGTTGCCGGCACTCGGACCCAGGGCCACCACACACATGGAGGCGAAAACCCCACCCGGGACACCGCCCCCTTCTGCTGCCATGGCTGCCGGAAATGTCAGCTGTGCCCAGGCAAAACGTGGGGCCTTGGCTCCCAACTGTCCTCTGGCTTTTTCCACCTCAAGACGGGTCCCTCGGGAATTCAATGGCTATAAATTATTCTTCATTAAAGGAAGGCTCATGGGAACATAAGTAACTGAAGACAGCCTTCCAGGTGAGCTTGTGCACACTCAGTGCTCTTCAGGAAATATGACACATGGATCGGATGCCGCCCTAAGATGCAAAAGTCCCAAACAAGGGTCCCAGTGAACGACCAAAAACCCCAAAGGAGGCAGCCTCACACCTTGGATCAAAGACCCTCTGCGGATGGAACAGGGGTGTGGGAGACACAGCGGTTAAGCACCCGCTGCTGACCAAAAGTCGGTGGTTCGAACCCACCAGTAGCTCTGCAGGAGAAAGATGAGGCAGTGTGCTTCTGTGAAGACTGACAGCCTGGGAGACCCTGTGGGCAGTTCCACTCTGTCCTCTAGGGGCGCTGTGGGTCAGAATGGACTCCAGGCAGTGGGTGTGGTTTGGGCTTTGCTTCTGTGAAGAC
>NW_006922192.1:1424242-1427727 GCF_000298275.1 Orycteropus afer afer
CAGCCTTGGAGACCTGTGGGCAGTTCCACTCTGTCCTCTAGGGGCGCTGTGGGTCAGAATCAACTCCACGGCAGTGGGTGTGGTTTGGGCTCTGCTTCCATGAAGATTGACAGCCTTGGAGACCCTGTGGGCAGTTCCACTCTGTCCTCTAGGGGCGCTGTGGGTCAGAATGGACTCCATGGCAATATGAGATATAATAAGGACTTTTAAACAGAAAAGAATGAAAAAAAAAAATTGAAAAGTGACTTGAGCGCATAGGGAGATTTTTGCTTAGAGTTCTTAGCATAGTAGAAATTTTATCTCTGAACTTCTAAGCCAAGTCAACTTAAAGGAAATAAGATCATTTAATAAACAAAAAAAGTTGCTGTCTCGTCAAGCGTGACAGCGCCCCTTGGGGTCAGAAGCGTGCTCCCGGGGTCCCCGTGGCTGACTGCCCAGTGGATCGCCAGGTCTGCCTCCTCTGGGAGATCTGAAGCCCCCGCCCTCCCAGCTCCCAGCCACGTGTGCTTGCCGTCTCTGCAGCCAGGGACCGGGCCATCCACAACCAGCCCATCTGAGAAAGGGGAGCGTCAGGGGTTCTGTAAAGCTCTGGTCCCAGACAGCCACACCTGCAGGCCAGCACAGGGTGACAGCCCAGACAGACTGCAGCGACAAGGAGAGGGCTCTCAGAGTGGCCGCAGCTGGGGCTACCGCCGGCCTCAGGAATGAGCAGTGCGTGCAGCCGTGTTCGTGATGGCCACGGGAGGAAACTACCCGCCTGTCCATCAGCAGACACGGGTGCGTACTACAGGGTCCACCCACACCGTGGGATCCGTCTGCCCCATGGGGTCCATCCACATGATGTGATCCATCCACATAATGGGGTCCACCCACACCATGGGGTCCACCTGCACCGTGGAGTCCACCCGCACCACAGGGTACGTCTGCACCACAAGGTCCACCCTGCAGCCACGTTCATGATGGCCACAAGGGAAAACTACCCGCCTGTCCATCAGCAGACAAGGGTACGCATAACAGGGTCCACCCACACCGCGGGATCCGTCTGCACCACGGGGTCCGTCTGCACCACGGGGTCCGTCTGCACTGCGGGGTCCACCCTGAAGCCATATCTGTGATGGCCGCAGGAGGAAAACTACCTGCCTGTCTGTCAGTAGACGAGGGTACACAAAACAGGGTCCACCCGCACCACGGGGTCCACCTGCAGCACGGGGTCCACCCGCACCCTGGGGTCCACCCGCAGCATGGGGTCCATCCACATGACATGATCCATCCACATAATAGGGTCCACCTGCACCCTGGGGTCCACCCGCACCACGGGGTCCGTCTGCATGACAGGGTCCTTCCGCCCAATGGGGTCCATCTGCACCATGGCCTAGGACCCCTGACAAAAGAAAGGTCCTGAAAGCACTACCAGAGGGTGAAACACACACACACACCACGCTGGGGAAACACACCAGACACGGAAGGACAGACAGTGCACATCCCCCACATGAAGTACCCCAAACAGGCAGGTGGACAGACCCAGGTCAATCAGGGGTGACTGGGGGGGAGGGGGAACTGGGGGGACATGAGTGTCTGCTTGGGGTGATGGGAGAGTTCAGGGAACAGACCGTGGGCCGTGGTGATGGGAGGGGTCAGCGGTGATGGGAGGGGTCAGAGGTGACGGGAGGGGTCCGCGGTGACAGGAGGGGTCAGCAGTGACGGGCGGGGACAGCGGTGATGGGAGGGGTCAGCGGTGATAGCAGGGGTCAGCGGTGACGGGAGGGGTCCACGGTGACAGGAGGGGTCAGCAGTGACGGGCGGGGACAGCAGTGACGGGAGTGGGTAGCGGTGATAGCAGGGGTCAGCGGTGCCAGGCGGGGACAGTGGTGATGGCCATAGGGCACGGCGTGTAACTCCCCCCGCTGACCTGTGTGCTCACGAAAGCGTAGGAGCGCTAGCTCTCCCGCTGCGTACACTGTCCCCCAAGGGAACAGCGATGAACTGGAACGAGGACCGCTGCGGAGAGGCTGGTGACCTCAAGGGACAGGCACTGAGCTGACGGTGACTGTTCTGCCCGTGCGGTGCCCAGACCCCGGCCCCTGGCACCAGCCCCATGCCCCCTTGTCCAAATAAAGCTTCTCCCTATTTTTAAAGAAGAGGGGGCGGGGAGTCTGCTTCGGGGCCCTGGTCCTGTTAACGGGGTGCCATGATTTGGGAGACTGAGTACCGCAGACCACTCTGACCGGGCAGCCTCGGAAAACAGAACCAACACACTCCTACAAAGAGGTCAACCCGGGACTCACTGGGCCGGCTGAGCCCAGACGCCGCCCGCCCTGCGGTGCCCCCTAAACCCGGGACGGAACTCTGCCCAGGCACCTTCCCGTGAAACAGCAGAGTGCTGCCCAGAGAGGGTCTGTGTGGGGCAGCGCCGTCGCCACCCGCCTGCGACCAGGCAGAGCTGAGGGATGGAGGGGCAGGAACCAGCTGGACTCGGCCCAGCCAGACCGCAAGAAGGGGACGGGGACACGCTGCGCAAACCCAGGCACGCACCGAGCGCGTGGGCCCGGCCGGCGGGACGCAGGCGGCTGCGTGAGCCTTCACCACGGCCACAATCAAGTGAGTCAAGGAGGAGAGGCAGACCAGCCGCCCGACCTGAACAAGGCCGTCAGCATCACTGACTTTCACGTGTACAAACTGCCGAACTGGCGAACGCGTTGTGTCTAATTTCATCACAATAAAAAGTTAAAATACAAAAACCGTTTCAAGCGTGCCTGCTCTCATCGCCTCCCCCGGGACGCCTGCCCTGCCCTCTTTTCCAGGATAAAAATGAAGCCACTGTCTCGACACAGCCAGACACCATCTCAGCTTCGGTGACAGGACGGCTTCACTCTGAGACGAGGAGGGACCTCCTCCTCCAGGAAGGCTCCCGAGCCCACCACCCACCTGTGGGACGCCGAGTTGACACAAGTTCGGACCCACGCGCCTTATTCTAAATTCAGGAAAGGCTGCCCAAAAGACACAATGCCACAGAGCTCAGGAAGCGGCTCCGCAGTGCAGCCCTCTGCCCCACCGCTGCCCTGAGCGCCGGATGCTTCTATTTTTAACCCGTCAGCATCCAAGGGACTAAGAATAGCAGAGAAAAACTGCGCCTTTTCTACAGATGGAGACAAGCGGTTTGAAGAAAATGAAGTTCACCAAGTGCCACGTCGCGAGCCGATCAGTCAGAAGACGGTGTGACGCTGTAAAGGGTCACTGACTGCAGTCCTCAGAGGTGGGGTTTCCTGACAGGTCAATGAACACATGATACCATTTTGCAAGTCCATTCTACAGAGCCAAGTACACTGACACAGGCCCAACCCAGAGGCCACTTGTTTCAGACGCTCCAAATAAAATCTGACTTCATAAAACCCAAAACATGAAACCCACTGCCGTGGAGTCCATTCCAACCCACAGTGCCCCTAGAGGACAGAGTGGAACTGCCCACAGGGTCTCCCAGGCTGTCA